>NW_016690560.1:0-10380 GCF_001604755.1 Lepidothrix coronata | reverse complement strand
TCTTCCTCATCCCCAAGCAGCATTGGCACCACGTTGCAGAAGAGCTGGTTGCACCATTTCTCTGTTGGCCTCCAGACATCCTCATCCTGCATGACACGGAGCAAAGGAGCCAGGTGGGCACCTCTCATGGGGAGGGTCCATGCCTGGCTCTGTGACTCCTCTCCCTGCCATCCCCCATGCTTCCCACAGTGTTATGACTCCAAACCTTCACATCTGGCACTCTGCTGCTTCCAGAAGGGTGAATCCAGCATCCCAAGTGCTTGGCATCCCATCCCATGGGGCTTGCCACACCATGGGGCTTTCCTCTGCCCTTCTCCCAAGCTGCCCAGTGCAGGGGTCTGCATTGTGCCTCCCTTTTCCCCCTCCCCACCCTTTCCTAGCAGACTCACCTGCTTTGGACTGGAGATCTCTCCCTCCCGGGCGGACTTTCGGAGCTGAAGGGAAAGACAATTTGTGTCACCCCCCAGGCAGGGTGGGTATGTTGTGGGGCAGGGTGAGGGTGACAGCTCAGGAGGGGCAGCCAGCAGCCCCCCCCCCTTCTCTGGCAAGAGCCTGTCACATCCCTCCCTGTCAGCCACAGCTCCAGGGTGGGCACACTGGTGTTCCACCCCACCACTGGCACTGCCTCAGAGGGGGAGCAGCACGGGCAGAGCCACTCACCCGCTTCTTGTAGTAGATCCTCCACTTGTGGTACTCCCTCATCACCACCTCGATGCGGCGCTTCCAGTAGTTCCCCTCCAGCACAACAGCCTGGGGGGGGCAGGACAGGGGGTCATGGCTGAGCCCCCCGGCCCCAACACCCCACAGCCAGGGCTGTTTGCCTCGTGCCATGTCAGAAACACCTTTCCCAGCAAACGGGTCCCCAGCTCCCTGCTGCGCCACCCAGACCTGCGAGAGACCCTGCCCTACCTCTGGTTTTCGGTGCTCATCAGCCTCCAACCCCTCCAGAGGGGTGATGAAGCCACACACAGGGTTCTTCCTCCTCTCCACATCTGCACAGGAGAGAGCACAGCTGGCATTATCCATGCCCCATCCATGATTTATCCACGCACCTGCACGTGGCCGCCCCGGTGCCAGACCCATCCCCCTGGGCACAGCCTGGCTCCTGGCAGAGGGAGCAGGGTCTGGCCCATACTCACACTGGATGTACCACGCTCTCCAGATCGCGTTGTTGAGACGAATTTTATCCCGGCAAAGCAGCCTCAGCCCCTTGAAATTCTTCCACTTGGGTGACACCAGCTTCCCACTGAAACACCAAGCGAAGGGGAGGCTGAGGGGCACCATCCCACAGTCCTTCCAGTTCAGGGTCTCCCCGGGGGGCTATGCCTCAAGACAGGCCTAGGGGACATGCCTAGGGGCCACCAGCCTGGTGGCAAGTCAGGAGCAGGCACAGCCAGGTGGCTCTGCTACAGGAGGCTTGGCAGGCACCTCTGGGAGCACCCACAGGAGCATTCCCAACTCCTGTGCACTCCGAGAGCAGCACAGGCCTAATCCCTGAGCTTCACAGACCCACAGGAGGCTTCTCAAACCCCCAGAATTAAAGCACAGCACACAGAGGAATTGACTCCTTGTGGTTTGAACCCCAGCTCTGAGGAGAGATCCCACTGTCCCTGACCAAGCCAGCTGTGTCCCAGCCCTGGGGGACAGGAAGGGAAGTCTCCCGCCCAGGCGAGACGCCCGGGGACATGTGCTGTGGTGCCTCTTGCCTCATCACAGCATTTGGGCAGCTATTTCTGACCCTCCTTTTCATGCCAGGAAAGACTTGGAAATGCTGCTTTCAGCTGGGGCAGGCAGTGGCAGCCATCCTGGGGGATCTGGGAAGGCAGGCCAGCACTGGAGGATGTTCAGGACATCAAGGGACACTTGTCTGTGCCCGAAGACAGACAGAGCAAGACCAGCCCTGCCTTCAGCCGGAGCTGCCCTGACCTCTTCTCCATACCCATCCCTGCAAACTTGTGCCCCCCAGCCCGAACTGGGCTCCTTGCTCCTGATTTCCCAGCTCCCAGAGGCAGCTGTGTTTGTTCTACAGCTCGTTGTGGTGGTGGTGATGTCCCTGATGGGACCTGCATTGGGGGAAGCCTCATTTCACTCATTGTCTTGTTTCCATCCAGCCAAGGGACACAACTGC
Source organism: Lepidothrix coronata (assembly GCF_001604755.1). NCBI lineage: Eukaryota > Metazoa > Chordata > Aves > Passeriformes > Pipridae > Lepidothrix > Lepidothrix coronata. The sequence continues at coordinate 8,252 of NW_016690560.1, read as the reverse complement.
TCGTGTGCCCCCACTGGGGAGGTCCTGGTGGTCCTGCTGCCCCAGGGGTCCCTCTGCCTCACTCTGGGGTCCATTTCACCTCTCCCAGCTCTCCCACCCATCAGGGCATGGCCCCAGGGCAATGCCAGCTGCTCCAGGGGTCCCTCTGAGAGGTGGCTGCAGCCTGCATGGCATCCCTCCCCAGCCAATAGTTTGTCCCCTAAAGATCTCAGTGCTGCTCTGAGTCCCACTTTTCCTTGGCTCATGCAGGGAGCAGGAAAGGTGGAGGCTGGGTTGCTGTATCTCCTGTTCCCAGCCTCTCCTTGGGTGCATCCAGGTGCCTCCGGGCTGTGTCCCCAGGGAGGTGCTGGGGATGAGAATGGTGTAAGAAGCCTCTGACTTGTTCATTCAAGCTTTTGAAACCTCCAGAAATTCTCTAACTATGATTTTGGTGGGTTCTTGCCTTGAAATCTGCTTTGACTTGCCTTGAAATCTGCCTCCTGCAGAGGAGGAGGACCAGGGACCCCTTCACCTCCAGAGCCTGATGCAGGGATGTCTCTGGGAGTGGGTGCTTCCACCCACAGGGGTGGATGGGGACAGTTTCCCAAGGGACATACAGCCCAACCCACAGCCCCAGGGGCTGGAAAAGGACCTGAGGCCCGTGGCTCCAGCCTGCAGAGAGTTAAGGACTTGACTATCACCAGGATTTTGAACTTTCCCCAGTGTCACCCCAGGCAAACAGCGTGGTGCTGCCAAGCGGGGGAGCCAATGGAAAGGACGGTTTTCCCAGGCACCAGGCCAAATCCTGCTGGTCAAGGCCACGCTCAGACAGCTGAAAGGAGCAGCCCAATCCCTTGGCGTGCAGTCAGACACCTTGGTCACGCGTAGGGCCTGTGGGGCCATGGCCACGGAGCTGCTGTGGGGTCTGGAGGCAGTGGCGTGATGCCTTTGGGCTTTGCCTCCAACTGCCTTTTTCTCTCCTTAATGATCCTTTTATTTTTGGGGCTTATCAGTCTGATCTTTGCTCCCTGCTTTGCCTTGAATACGGCCCTACCCTTTCCTGAAATTATCTTCCCAGGGAGATGGATGCAAACCCCACATTGAACCGTGGGAACGGTTTAGGGTGCCCTAAACAGGTTGAGGGGCTTGCTGCCCCACAGTCAGAGGGACTGGGAAACAGTGGGCTACAGGGTATTTGTGGGATGGGGTGAGGTGGGAGCAGGGCTCAGCCTGGGTCCAACCCCAATGTGGGTCCACAGCACCTTGTTTGCTCCGTGGCTTATTTACCCATCCAGCATTTTCGGGTGTTGGAGTCCCTGATTCTGTGGCAAAATTGGTTCTTTCCCCCCCCATCAGCAGCAAGAGGAGCAGGGAAGAGTGATCTGGAGAGATGCAGGGGCTGCACAAAGAGAAATGAGTGGCAGCAGGAGGGGAACAGCTGAGCTGAGGGTCCTCTGGCAGGGACAAGCCTGCTCATCCCTTCCAAGAAGCAGGATCCCTATGGGGCTAGCAGAGCCCCCCTCACTCCCTGAGCTGTGGGACATGGCTGTGGTTCCTGGGGCTGGCAGGAAGGAGGAGAGTGTTCCCTGCACGTCCTGAACACTCATCTTCCATTTCTCACAAATTTTACTACCACAGTCATGTATTTTCTTGAGTTTTTATGTTTTAAAATCCAGAGTCTGGCAAAGAAAGTTAAAAATTCAACCACGGTTTCGCTGGAATGTGCCTCCTAAGTGAAAAATGGCTGTGTTCAAATCCACCTTCAAACTCCACTACCTAAACAAGCTGTTTTCTTCACTGTGGATGAAACAACTGCGGTGCCAGCTGTACTGGGACTGAACTCAGCCCAGGGGTGATTCGGGGATAGTGTCGAACAAAGGTGCTGATAGACTGTGCTGGGATGATGTAGGGACCTGCTCTGTGTGTACTCCAAGCAGAGATGGAACAGGCATTTTCCTGTCCCAGATGAGAAGTGAAGGCATTGAAAAACTCTTGCAAAAAGTCACCTGAGAGCTGGAGAGGTACAAGCCAAGCTACACCTCCAAAGCCAGTTATTTCGGTGGTCTCTGGAGGTATGACTCCCCAGTGCATCAGTGTGGGTACACCAGCACACCAGCCCGGCCCCTCTGCACAATCCTTGGACAGGATCAGCCCCAAAACTCCAGGGAATGGCAGAGAAAAGGCTCACAGCTCCCTGACACTAATGACAGCACAAGCACAGCGCAGTGTGGGTGGGTTTAGCCCGAGTAGGAGAGACTTTCCCCCTCATCAGACCCCCTGGAAGGGGGGTCTTCTGCCAGAAGGAAATGGGGAGAGGGAAGCTCAGCTTGTGCATCCCTCAGGTCTCTGCTTGGTGCTCGCTGCCCTGTGGGAGTGTTTAAGGCACTGTGAACTAGAAAATCAATTAGAGAGTGTGTTGAAGCTATTGCAGCAATTCCACCTCTTCCAGGGGAGACACAGAGCCTGCCAGGAGGATGAATTAGTAGGGAATTGGCACACAAGCTGCCTTGTTTCAAATCACAAGAGGGGCAGAGTGGATGCTCCAGGTCAATTCCCAGTCTAACGTCCCTACCTGCCAAATCTCTCCCTTGTTACTTGCAGGGAGGAGGTTCATCCACATCACTATGGGAACAGCTACGGGAAGACACTTCTGGAACTTGAGGCAGATGTGTGCCAGGTAAGACCATGAGAGGCTGCAGTTTGCAGCTCCCAGTCTGCTCTCAGTTTTTCTCCCTTCAGGAGGATGTTCCCCAGGTCAGTGACTCCCAGGAATGGGTCATGGGAAGGGTTGTGAGCCCAGCTGGTTCAGCTCCACACTCAGCCTTTTGGGGAAGGAGGGGCAGCCAGGTGGGCTGCAGGGAGAAACATCACCCACGGGAGAAACAGCAGTCTAAGGAAGGGATTCCAGAAATTAAGGCTGTTGCAGGAGAAGGAGTGGGAGAGAATCATTAAGCCTTTGGCAGGAGAGCTGCTCTAAGTGTCCTGGAATATGGGTAAAAAGGAACTCAGCCTCCAGCACCACAAGGAAGACTCTGGAGTAGGGATTGCCTCTCTTTGAGGGATCTGAGGGAACAACTTACTGCTGGAAGCAAACCTTGATGTGGATAGAGCGTTTTTTTCCAAGCCAGGGGTGATGCACAGTCCGCCCAGGAGGGGAAAATAAGTCAGATCCCTGGAGTGACTGCTCAGGCTGAGACAGGACTGCTGTAATGTCTGTGAAATGTCCAGGAGAAATGCTGGAGAGGGGAGGAATTCCAGCTATAGCCATTGAAAAATGTTCAGGGAAAGTTCAAAGACCTTTGAAACTGTGCTAGACAGCAAGGGATGTGTGGCTGCAGCAGTCACAGCTCACCAGGAGGTGGGATAGTTCCCCTCTGCTCCACACTGTGATGGCCAAGGCTGGCTACTGTGCCCAGACTGGTCTCCTGGTCCAAGAGGGAGGTTCACAAACCGGAGCAATCCCAGAGGAAGGTGTTCAGATGGCTGGGGATTAAGGCACATGACAGAAAAGGAGGGAGAGGGAGGGGTTTGTTTATCTTGAAGAAGGTGAAGAGAGAATCTACTTACTGCCACCAGCTACACCACTTGGAACAGGGAAACTCCAGCTAAAGCCATGGACAGCACTCCTCCCTGTGAGAGCGGGGCAGCCCTGGGGAGGCTGGAACATGGTGGGTTCACATCCAGCAGTGATGGCCCTGAGCAACCTGATCTGGCTTTGGACCCAGCCCTGCCCTCCAAAGGAGCTGGATGATGAATTCCAAAGCTGACACCTTTCTGTGGTTCCTCCTTGGTTAGGGAGTTAGTCTGCAATAAACTGTGGCTGCTCTCCTGAGGACTGGGGGACTTTGGGCTGGTGACTCCAGCTGAGGCCGTGCTGCACCAACCCCCCGTCTGGGGAACCTGGCTAGCATGGAAGGTGTAAAATGGCAGGTGATGCAGAGAAGTTACAGGTTAGATGAGACTAAATGTAGAGGTGCACCAAGTACCTTTAAACCGCATTTTCCCACTCTGATACCTACCTCCAGCTGCTGCCTACAAGGGTGTCAAAATGTATTAGCAAGGGAAAGGCTGGGACAGCTGGGGGTGTCCATCCTGGAGAAGAGAAGGCTCCAGGGAGGCCTCAGAGCCCCTTCCAGTGCATAAAAGGGTTTCCAGAGAGCCGGAGAGGGACTTTGGGCAAGGGCCTGGAGTGACAGGACAAGGGGAATGGCATCCTACTACCAGAGGGCAGGGTTAGATGGGATATTGGGAAGAAATTTTTCCCTGGGAGGATGGTGAGGCCCTGGCACAGGCTGCCCAGAGAAGCTATGGCTGCCCCATCCCTGGAAGTGTTCCAGGCCAGGTTGGACAGGGCTTGGATGAGGGTCCCACTGCAGTGGAGCCGGTGTGGGCATTGCCATGCCCAGTGCAGGAAGGAAATGAAGCACTGACAGAGTCCAAGGGGTTGTGAGATCTGGAGCAATGGAGCCCTGACTGCAGTGGAATGGCAGAGCTGTGCCCTGCCAGCTGCCAGCAAACCAGGCACCTGGGACATGGTGACAGGCCAGGTATGTGGGAACTGGTACCCTTGGAGTGCTGTCCCTGTGCTCAGCATCCCCAGGGATGCCCTGCCAGTGACCACATATTCCATCACATGGACCACTCAAGGTCTTAAAGGCAAACCTGAGACCTCAGGCCCTGGATGAGACCCTAAATGAGCCACTGAACGAGGGGGAAGGCACCTCTTCAAGGCTGCTTTGCTGAGCTTCTGCTTTCACGCAGCATCAGCAGCACATTGTTATTCCAGGTTTCCACCTGGGATATTGTAATTCCAGGTTTCTTTCCTTTGGGAAGGCTATGCAGATTTGCACTGACCTGAGGAAGTCCCTCCGATGCCATGCTGGAGAGAAGTCAAAACCTGGGGGCAAAGGAGGGATCTGCCTTCAAGAATGTGGACCAAGGCACCAAGAGACCAAGGCAGTCTGTCCTGTTGTCACCAAGGAGCTGTCATCAGGGCTTGGGTGATTTGTGTGGCAGGGAAATGATCCAGTCACCCATCAGATTTAGCAGGAGAGAAGGAGAGAAGCTTTTGGGAGACCCTGGACAAAAGCCTGTGCAGCCATCCAGCCCTTAGTGCTGCTGCTGCTTGTCATGGAATAACCTCAGGACATGTGGATAGAGTCAAGGACAGAAGGCAGGACTCCTGCTCTGGGCTGGATTGCCAAAAGCTGAGTGCTGGCTGCCCACAGGGTCACTGCTGCTCTGTGGGGTGCACAGGGTCTGGCCATGAGGGTGCTACAGCTGAGCACAGCGACGCTGGATCTCATGGGAAAGTGGAGCAGAGTCAAGCTACATGTCAAAAGAGGAGGAACTTCTCACCTGTCTCCATGGCCAACAACCCAGCATCAGCCCTTTCTCCCCAGAACCTCCCAGGATGGTGTTTCCTGAGCATATGGCACACACAGCCGGTGGAGAAGAGTGGGACGATGTCAGCTGGCAACGAGGCCCTGGCTGGGCAGCAGGGCTCAGCCCCTCATGTCTTCAGAGAGCTGGGGGCCCATGAGACACACGCCAGTGTGAGGGCTCTGGGACTCACCTGTACTCCAGGCTCATGCACTCGAAGAGCCGGGTGAGGGTCGGGTCGATGCTCCGGGGATCAGCCGGCTCGGGTTTGGTGCGGTGGTGCCGCCGCCGGGGCAGCGCGTCGCTGTGCGGGGACGACACCATGAAGTGGCCGCTGTGGATGACCTGGGAGGGGTTCTGTGCCCCAGCACCGGGTCCTGTGCCACCCACAGCCGCGTCCTCGAAGTCGGAGTCGGAATCAGAGACAGGGCACGGCCCAACCGGGGGCTCCGGGAAGGTTCCCAGGAGCCCCACCTGAGCTCCTGCCATCGCCTGGCGCCTGCTGGGGAGCCCTTATGGACCTGTCCCAGCGCTGTGATCCATGTCCCGGGTGTGCCAGAGCCTATGGACACTGCGTTGGCATCGAGCACGTGCCGTTGGGCTCCCCAGCACAGGACACCCTCACCACAGCTCCTCCTGGGCGCCTCCTCCCCCCGGCCCACGCTGCCTGCTCCACGCGCCGGGGTTCAGCAGGTGCTTTGCCGGGGTTCCGCGGTTGGTTTGCCAGGGTGGATCGTCACCAGCCCTACTTATAGTGCTGGTGGCTGATCCCGCCCATGGCACACCGTCAGCAGGCCATGGCACTCTGCCACCGGCGCTTCAGCTCCGCGCCACCGTCCAGCTCCAGCAGTGTCCCTGATGACCCCACCTTTTCTGTCTCCCCTCCAGGTGGGGAGGAGCAGCTGCGGGTCCCCGTGCCCCGAGGGTTGGCTGGCAGGCAGCTCTGTTTACCCGGGGTTAATCACTGATCCCGGGGGCCGGCTGGGAGAGGATCGGGCGGTATTTACCCAGCACCTCTTCCCTAATGGATCTCCCTGCACTTTTCGAAGGGAACAAATACAGATTAAGGGACACAAACAGGTAAAATTATAGCAACGGGCACCCAGCTCAGCACAAAGCACACAGAGGCACTGAGCCATGTGCTGAGCTGAGAAAGAGCCCAGGGAAACCTGCTCTGAGGGGGAACCCAGCAGGAGAGGGGATGCAAATGCCCAGTGTAAGAGGGGACAGCAATGAGCCCGGATGTGGCGGGATTTATACACCTCGTGGTCATGCAGTTCTTAAAATCACAGAATCAACAAATCCTAGAATGGTTTGGGTGGGAAGGAACCTTAAAACTCAGCTCATTCCAATCCTCCTGCCATGAGCAGGGACACCTTTCACTAGTCCAGGTTGCTCCAAGCCCTGTCCAACCTGGCCTTGGACACTTGCAGGGATGGGGCAGCCACAACTTCCATGGGCAACCTGTGCCAGGGCCTCCCCACTCTCCCAGGGAACAATTTCTTCCTAATATCCAATCTAAATCTACCCTGGACTGCCTTCACCTCTGAGGTGTCCTGAGGGATGCAGACAGATGTGCCAGCCCCCTCCCCTGCTCTGTGCCAGCTGATCTTGGATAAATGCTGAGATCCCTTGCCAGGGTCTGGCATGTGCCGTGTCACAAGCATCTCCTCTCTGACCCAAGCCACAGAGGGACACAGTGGATATCATTTCAGTCCTAAGTCACTTATTTTCTCTCTAGTTTTTGACAACTTCTTCTCCAGCCCCACAACCTGGCAGGAACACACATGCCAGGATAAAGAGGTGGGATAAAGCTGACATAGATGGCCACAGGCATCAGAACCCTAATCCAGCCTGCAGATGCATTTGGACAACCTCTGTACCACCCAGGTGGCCCCTGCTGATGCTCCAGAGGGATGAGCAGCCACTCAGGGTATTTTCCAGGGTTGGAAGAAGAATATGCACAGAGCTGGTTTGGATAAATTCCACAATGATCACTGTAAACCTCTCTTAGGAACCATTCCTGGATTTTCTAGCCAGATTTCCACGACTCCATAGCACTTTTCCCCCTCTGTGGTTCATTACAACCCCTTCGGCCTGTCAAGATGCTGGAGAAAGAAATAATTGTAAAAGTACTGCCTGCAGACATTTTAAAGCAGTAACGGGCATGTGGGTGTCCTGGGAAACTAAAGTTTAGGCAAGGCACAAGGAAACAAAGATGTCAGAGATACACAGGGTTTCTGGGCACGTTCCTCTTGAGCTGTGCAAAAAGGACTTCTCAGGATTTTGACAAATACCATTTGCCATCTGTTCACTGGCCACAGGCACACTTCAGTCCTCTGGGACAACATCTGTCTGAGGGAAACAGAGAAATACATCAGCGAGGCTTTTAGGGACATCACAACTCCCTCATCCCCAGTCCAGCAGCTCTCGAGCTACAGAGGAGGGAAATCCCGTGGGGAAAAGGCATCCAGACTAAGGAAAGGGGTGATGGGTCCTCAGCCCACAATGGACCATGGCAGGGATGCACCACAGGAGCAGGCAGTGCTGACGGATTTTTTAACAGGCTTTTTGGATCCTAAAACGTGTGATGGCAAGCAGCCCCCGAGGTGGGGGGACACACAGGCACAGGGGGACACGGGGAACCCACGCCGGGCACGGGGCCCTCCTGTCCCCACTCCCGCAGAGCCGCGCCCTGTCCCCGCGGAGGAAGGACATGAGCCCACAGCACTGTCTCGGCTGTGCCGGGGAAAGGGCGCTGTCGTTGCCTTGGGAACGAGCCAAGGTGGCCCAACGCAGTTTCTGAGCTCTCTGGCCGCCTAAAGTAACAAGTCAGGGCAGCTCAATCCAGGTCTTGGGCCCTGTGGCCGCCTAAAGTAACAAGTTGTGAA
>NW_016690559.1:97408-176222 GCF_001604755.1 Lepidothrix coronata | reverse complement strand
TTTTTTTTTTTCAAAAGGACCCCTACTACAGCTACTATAAATCAGTGCAACTCCCTTGGTTTTTAAATTGATTTAGACCAGCTGGATTCTAAGAGCTTATCTATATGTCAATGTCTTCCTTTGCATCTCACCTTTCTTTTAGAAAACAGGGTTGTTCACATAGGCAATGCCTTCATATTTATTTCTGTGGGCACCAGGAGCATTGCTGACAATTTGTTTGGTTTAGATAGTCCTCTTCTTGGTATCACAATACTCCGTGGGGCATTTTGCCCAAAAATCACTAATTACACTTCACAAGACTCTTTTAACCTAATCTAACATGTGGAATGTGAGTCGTGGGGGCCACGCTTGCACACAGGGAGTAGCACTTTACTCAGGAAATGGGCTTAGTGATTCAAGATGAGTAAAGGTGGCAGAGGAGGCCTGTGAGCGAGCTGGATTTGCTCTGTGTCACAGGGCTCACCCCAGCACGGTGACAGAGCTCAGCAGGCCCTGCTCAGACATCAGACACACCGACACTGTTATCCTTGGGCAGCAGCCACACCACTCACGTCTTTAAACAATCCCTGGTTCACGTTACAGAACACAAAGGGGGTCATCTCACAGGGAAACAATTCCCTGTGCCTGGCACACTCAGGCACAAGGCACAGCCAGCAGGTACAAAAACACAGAGGACTTACTATGCTGGGCATGGATTGGTGTTGCATAGTTTTGTTTCAGTCAAGGGCTTCATCCTTGGGCCGCAAAGGGAGGTGTTGACTCGTACACGATGATCTTCCAAACAAATTGCTTTTGCTGTAATGTGTCCTGGGGAAGCATTCGAAAAAAAATTACACTACAGTAAACATTTATTCAAAATGTAAGAGAAAAAGTAGTAGGCAACAATTTTAATTAAACAAGCCCAAGCTCATCCTTGGTACAATTCCACTGACTTCAACTAACTAAAATAGGTTTTTATCCAGCAACATGTTTTTAACATTGATTTCCTGCTTTGTACTATTGCAGTCAGATGAAAATTTGAGTTATAAGCAGCATATTTGCAGAATCTTCCCTCAGCAAAAGTTAGTGATTCTTCAGATCTTAATTCTCTGCAGACACTAGCAGGGCTTGTTTAGAGCCCTCCTCATGCACTTACAAACTGCAAATAGACATTCTGCACACGTTTTACAGTATATGTTTACAGACTCCAGAATTCTGCAGGTTCCTCTACCTACACTCAATCTAGTGTCAGCATCAGGACAGGTTACAGAGAAGACTGCAAATGCCTTAAGAGATGAAGTGATTTTCTAGATTTATCTTTTAACTGAGATCTATCATTCACCTCACACATGGTTCATTTGGCACAGTGAGTCGAATTTGGAAGCACAGTTGTTTCCATCATTTTTATATTCATGCTGCAACCTTTTAAAGGGAAGGAAGAAAATACAGCTGTCATATTTTAGGGCTGCAGTGCTCCTGGTGGCTCTTTCTTCCATGAACTGTTTACTGAGATGCTGTGAAGTCTGACAACACTCTGGCAAGATATTCCTGAGGTTCACCTGGATGGACTATTTTGCCAATACAGGAGCACAGCGTGGCACTTCCTTCATTACCCAGTCCTGTTCTCTGGTATTAAAGACTTCCCACATGCCAGTTTTCTGCTTTCATTACTTTCACTGACAGAACATCCAGGATTCAGAAAAAACAAATAGATGGTCTGTGCAAAGCAAGAGGAACATGGCAATAGGAACTCCTTAGCTTATATGGAATTTCAGACTTTGACCTGGCAGCATTAAAATATTGGTAATTAAACAGTGAGAAGATTTGGTGCAACTTTCAGTGAAGGTCTTGATAATATCTTAGTCTTTTGTTGCTCTCCACAGATAGAATAGATTTTCCTCATTTTACCTAATTTACCTCGATTCAGGATCTTTCAATGTTCCCCAACTGCAACTTCAAAGCACATATTTAATTCCCACATTACTTCAACATCAAGATTATCATATGGATATGGATTGACCTAAACAAAAAAGACTGAGTCATAGTGACATGAATTGAGCCTGGCATGGATTTTTTTTTTTCTTTACTATAAAGGAAGTACAAAGGTACTTCATCTGTGTTCTAAATTGTCAGGTAAAAAAATAAGGACCAGGTGTTCGCTGTAACCCCCTGTATGTATCAACACACATTTGCAAAATTAAAGGCAGCTGAAGAGTTTGAGATGCTTTAAAAAAAATTAAACAGAAGAGGCTTGGCAATTGGAAAGTTACCTACCACCACCACAGGTAGCTGAGCACTCAGACTGCACTGTCACCCAGGAGTAGCTGTGTTTTCTGACAGATGTCTTGTTTTCAATGTTGGTTTTGGAAAATGTATATTCCCAAGCAATCCCAGGATTTTTGCCTTGTAACAGGATCTACAGAGGGGTATTTAGGGGTTGTTAAAAAAAAAAAAAAGGGAGGGAGTAAAAACAGCATTCTGTCAGTCTGAAGGAAGATGAGCTAAACATGATACAAACACAGTATACATATACACACCATGCTTGTGAAAGGATTTTTAGGCTGGCCATCAAAGCAATAAACACCAAAGTGTTGCTTGGACTTACAGCTGTCTGTAAAGGAGTGCAGAAACACATGGTCCTCCTGTAAATCAGGGGGCACCTGACTGGGTTGGTGAAGCAGCAATGCCTTCAGCACACATGGAATATCACCCAAAGGCTCCTGGCACTGCACTATTTGTGCTGCCCCCCGTGCAGCTCTCAGTGCTCTGCTCCTGGCCCTGACCCAGTTGGTCCCTGCACTCACTGGGAACCCACTGGCAGGGGCTGGAGTTTATCCACAGGAGATGGATTTGGGTTTTGGGGGTGGGAGACATTTCCTCTCTTTCACTAAGCAAAGTCCAGGCTGATCTTTCCACAATGACTTGTATGAAGGAAGAAGCTTTGCCCATTACGGAGGACTCAAAACACTTCACTACAAGAAGCAAAGCAGCAGGAAAGCTGTGTGGGGTTGGGAGCAGAGGTGGTTGGAGATGGCTTCCTCAGTTCTTGAGGCTGAGGGTATAAAACAGAAGTTTCTTTCTTGTAAAAAAACTCTCTTCTATGCAGAAAAATTTTTTATGCAGATAAATTTTGCTTGGAAGACCCTCAGCTGGTATTTTTCTCATGATGATTGAAGCTGATAAAGCTTCAGTCCAGGAGAGAACCTGTCCTTGAGTGTCTACGGAGAAAGGATTGGAAAAATCTTTCACTTCATGACTTCAGCATAATGTGTTAGGAAATTTTCAGAAAGTGTGATTACTGACTATAATAACAATCTTTGTCATTCAATTCAAGAGCCCAGCTCTCAAGGGTGTACTATTTTAGTGGTGAATTATATTGCAGTTTTCATGCAGGCAACTTTCTAAAATTCAGTTTTCATTTCAAGGCTGAATTATAATCAATGCAAGATGCACGAACATCTGACACACACCTAAATTTGGGGAGAAATTTCTACTTAATGACATTTATTTTAGAAACGTTTTGGCAGCAAAGTGCATTTATATTCATACTTAATAGAAACACTGCAAGAGTTTACAGTTACAGAGCTCTATGGATCTTGTCATACTAACATAAAGAGCAGGTGCAGTTAACCTCAGCTCCTAAATATGCTTTTTGATAAGCATTAGCATTTCAAGTATAATTCAAGTCTATGTTAATGATTGCCATTCAAAACATTAATAAAGTTAAGTTCACATGATGTCTGACCCGAGCACTTAAGCAATCCATATAAATAGAACTGATCTCTGTATAGACTGATTTCATAAAAAAGCAACTAACTCGCATTTATGTTGTTTGAGACACAGGAATATAATAACATTTTGAAACCTAGCCATGGGTTTTAAAGTATTCTGAAAATGTACCTATTGGAAACCAGAAATTGCCCATGACAGTGAAAATTCAGACCAAATTTACGTGACCTCCAGCTCAATAATGTTGAACACATGAAGGACCTGGACTGCATACTGTTTACTTCTGTAGAATAAAGAAAAATGGATGCTGTATTTTCCATTTTTAGTAGCCAAAGACTTGATTTCAGTCAGGGAACCTCAATAATGATCCAGACTGAGAATACAGCAATTAAGGCTTCAAAAGGCAAAATACTTCCAAAAGAATTGAAGAGTACGTGTCTCCTCAGGGCAGGATTCAGATTAGAAGCTCCTTCAAGCCCAAGTAAATGGAACTATTAGATGTGAATATTTTCATCTCACTCATCCAAGCTTAATTCATGAGCACCTTAGAATACCTGTGAGATTATGGAAGAAATAGATCTGAGAGTAGTTGCTGACCTCTTTATTTTTACTGAAAATTCTTGGTAGAAATGGTACGATGGGATCTGCTTTAGGGGTAAGTCACAGACACAGGTGTATCTCACAACTATTTTACAAGAACAGGATTAAAATTGAACACTCTGAAATTAGGAGAAGTTAGAATTGAGACTGCTGTGAAACTCCTCACTGCCCTGCAGGGATGCACCCCAAATCTCTGGATCTCCTGCTGGCTTCCCAGAAACCCTCTACCACGTTCAGTACTCCCAGCACATGGTACCCACTAATGAGCACATCACAGAGCTCCTATATCTGACTTTAGGCTCATTCCTCAATGTGTGGTTCTGTGTCCTTTTTGCTGTACTCTGTTCAAACCATTCCCAAGTGTAACTTTCTTCAGGACCTTTCTTTTCTCCTTGAATATTCATCACTATCTGATGTAAATGTTTTATAAGATTTAACAGCCCCTTAAGATGAGGGAAAACATCTCTTCTACCTAAAATTTTTATTTTTAGAAAGCTATCAGACTGCTGATAGCAGAAAGTCCAGCTCTGTTAAAACAGCTGTTCCACTTTGAATCTTGAACCCCAAGTCCATGGGCACTAGAGTTTCCAGGTAAAACAGGGTGCAATAACCTGTTCACTCTACTTTCTTCTCTCAAGGACAAATTGAGACAAATATCTAAAATGTAAAGTTTCAGAACATGTGCTTTAGGAAAAAAATGGGGGTTGTTAACTGTAGTAAGAATTGAGCCCTGGAAAACTATTCTTCAATTAAAACAATTCCTTCTTCTTACAGACCAGACCTCAAAATGTTTCAATTTGCTTTTACTCATCCAAAGGTCCTACGAGTCCAAGGTATTAGCACAGATCTCAGCATCTCAGGCAGCCAGAAACACTTTCTCCCATTTCAGTAGGTGCTCTGTGTTCCTTCAAGCCCAGAGACTGAAATTCTGTCTGGCCTTTTAATGCACAGTGTCAAAAGAGGAGGAGGTTTTGTCCACACCACAAAACCTCGTGTAAGGGTTAGTCCTCATCTCATTTCATTCTGACAACCGTCATAAAATTGTGCTGTGTCAGTGGCCAAAACCCCAGTAAAGTTTAAAACCTTTCTAATAAAAATATCTTGAAGCATTAGACTGAACATTTGTCTTCTGAAAGCACTCATTATTTTGTGACAGTAGAGGCAAGGAACAGAAAGAATGCATCCAGAACACAGAATTCAGAACAGGAGAAAGGGAGGATGAGAAGGTAAAAGCGGCAAAAGGTTTTACTCCTGTTAAAACTGTTTTCTCCTGATGCTTCACCTGAGTGTAGGGAATGAAGAGGAAATGATCTCGGACAAGTCAGAACAAGACACCTCAGTATCTATCACTTCAGAGAACAACCACACAGGGGTGTAAGGAACTCACAGCCTCCAGCTGGGTGAGTGCCTGGGGGGTGAACCCTGGCAAGTTGGACCATATGTATTTTAAGACCTTGGGCTACACCCCCTCCTTGCACATTGGGAAATAGCCACAATTATAACAGGCAGGTGAAGGGAACTTCCTCTCCATTTCCTGGCTGGCAGCCAAAGCTGGAGCCCCTTCCCACCCAGCAGACCGCAAGAGGGAACGTTTACCGAGCAAGAGCTGCACCACAGTCAGGTGTCTGTCCTCCTGTATCATCCCAGCTACGTAGAAAAAAGGTAAAATCAAACTATGGAATAGCACTGGAAACAAAATATTGCAGGGCACAAAACCATATGCTTTAAAGTCCCTGGCACTCAGCTGAAAAATAGTATATTATGTATAATGTTCAACCAGGTTTTCATCAGGAATGCAATACTATTGCAAAGTTGCAATTTTGCCAAAGTAACGAGCATATAAAAAGTTTTCTATCGTATTTTCAAACATTCATTATAAAGCCCTTTCTTAACAACCCAATAACTGAAGTCTGCATATTCAGCCAAGTTATCAGACCTACAAATTTGGAAAGACCTCCAGTGCTAGTCTACTTAACTGGACACATTCCAGCATCTTTTCAGCCAACTGGCATTTGCTCCCAAATTTACAGCTGGCAAACAACCTCCTTAAACATTTCCAGTTCCTCAATAGAACTGTTTAATGTCTACCTTTAACACACCAACCACCTGACTTCAGACACAACACTCAGCAGCTCTGACCGCAGGGCGCAGAGTTATAAAATTTACAGCTTCTTGAGTTGGAAAACCACAGGCTCTACGGCTGGAATCCGCCGGATCTATCCCCAAGAAAAAGAACTGTGGCTTTTGCTTAGGGCACAAAATGTTAAAACAATGGATAAATTGAACTCTCCTGAGTAAAGAACCTTTTCCTTTTGCTGCTAATTTTGATGTGAGAGCTAAACCAATAAATTCTCCAAACTAGCTGTGCATCTGCTCCTTTGTTTGAGATTTTATTTTTTTCCCATGGCCATCCTAAGTTTCCAGTATAATACCTCTATTTTGCAGGCAGATTTTTAAAGAGTCTACCAGTGTTGCTTTGTTATGATTGACTCAGTCCTTTTCAGGGTTTTTTACTGTAAGATGTGTATGTGAAGTTACTTGCAGCACGCTGAATTAAGACAGATTAATTTACGCAAGCTAAATTCCTCTTTCTTCCACAATATTTTGTCCAATGTACAGGAAAGCATACTAGTGCCTGGCTTGTAACAAGCCTAAAAAAGACTCATTAGGTCTGTGGAGGACTAACAGACATTTAGAAATCACTTATAGAGTGAAGATGAGCATAGAGAAAGGAGCCACATTCTGCATGTGCCCAATTTACAAAATGGGCATGAGCCCCAACTTTGAATCCCAGCATCCGTGGGAGCTTTTATCCGTGTCCTCAAATTGCAGCTACACTTCCTGGGTCAGTCCCATGCTTTGTAAGTCTTTGAAAATTTCTTTAGGGGGATGTAGCAAGTTAATCTGTCTGCATGAGGGCAGATGGAGAAGTTTGTGTGGAAGACAAGTGCCTGGTGTGCTCTGCTTGAGACCTGCAGCTTTCATCCCCTGTGGAAGTACACACTGTTCAATAAATATTGTAACATCCAACATCCTAAGCCAGATTCCGATTTCTCTGTTCAGTCAAGATTAATTCCATTGACTTCTCTGAATTTACTCTGGTTTCAGTAGGATAAATCTAAGCATGCAGCATATGGTGCTGGTGGAAAACTGCTTAAAACAAGTTTTAAAACAAGACCATTGTCTTGAATGGGCAGTTATTGGATGGGATCCTTGACAGTGGCTAACACCAGAGCTTCAAAGGAAAGTGAGAGAACACCTGTTTGGAAAGCAGTAAAGGAAGAATTACCCACTGAGTACTTAAGCCAAACCTTAAAACAAAAGGGGTTTTATCTCTTCAATATTTCTAAAGTAACTTTAAACACAATCCTAACTAAAAGCTTATGACAAACTACTGTTTTTCAAGAAAGTCCACTAAGGTCATTAAAAGGAAAAGAAAAAAAGAAGTATCCTTGAAAGGTCCTACATGATCTCATTTCTACTTCAGCTGTTTCAAATTTATCTTCGTTGTTATAGTGTCTCCATTTTTTCACTGTTCACATGCTAAATGTACAACCTTCAGGGACACTGTCCAGCTAATCTCTCCTCACTACAGGAGAACCCTTTTATCCATTGTATTGCATCAACATCTTAGTTCTCTTTAGCCTACTTTCTCTTTAGGGGAAATCAGTACAAATTTATCATCTAGTAGCTAATAATAAATGTAATCCTTTATAACTGCAACTTGGCTTTCTCCCAGTGGCAGCTACATCATCAGTAAAGCCATTCCACCTGGCCTCCTTTCTCCTGTTTTACTCTATTGATAAAGAGGAAGTGATATCCTGGATTTAATTAGACATATTCCTGCCTCGAAGCTCCATTCACCTTCTCTTCCCATGGATGTCTGCCTCTTTACAAAGCATCCTTTCCATCTGTTACTTATTGATGTCAAAATAAACTCTTTTTTTTTTTACAAAGATCTCACAATTTCTTGATTCAGCAAGACTGAGGTCAACTTCAGTGAGGACACTGATCCTGTCTCATCCTGGAAAACTTTACAGTGCTTTCTCAAATCCTATTTGACTTCTCAAATCAGTCAATTCTTCATCTGTTTACTGATAGCATGGAAAACCAAACTATAAAACTCCTGTGTTTCTAAGTCAGTTCATCAATCCCTGGCCATGGAGTGTTTTTCACACCCACATAATGGTTCAGTTTCTTTTGCTCTTTCAGAATCTCTCCCAGGATTTGAGTGAGTTGTGCAGGGTGAATATTTCCCCAAATGGATCTCACAAGTGAGTTCTGAGTTCTGTAGTGACAGAGCCCTGTGAGGGCAATGTCCCTTGGCCTCTGCCAGCCTCTTCTCCAAAGGATTTTGGTGCCCACTGGCAGCTCTTGTTTGCAAAGCTGGATAAACGAGTGATAAATATACTGATTGTTTCTCCCCAACTTAAATATTTTTCAGTTAACAGAAAAACACTGGCAAGGTCTTTAAATTGGAAGTGCTGACCTTGGATTACCTAAACCCAAATGACAGATAAATGAGTTGAATACATTCAACTACAATAAAAAAAATTTCCAGCTTATTTCTATTTAAGATGAGATAAATATTCTACAGAAACTGTATTTTAAAAGGCCGGTATCAATTTCTCATCCTAGATTAGCATCTAACTATCATATTTCTACCCCTCTGACCAGTGATTGTTATTTCATGTAATCTAAATTGGGCTATTTCAGGAACTGCCTTCTGAATCCATGAATATTTTTCATTTCAGCTCTTACTGGTTTATAAATACTCACAATCACCAAAACACTACTAATATTAACTTCAGAGGGGCACTGATACACCAGTTCTGAAGGACACCATTTTACCATTTTTCCCCTTGCTTCCACATGTGAAATGAATTCCTGAACAATCCAGAAAGGATCCTGAGGGATCCTAAAATCTCATCATGCATTTACCCCTCCTGTAGTTGTGCTCAGGAAATACCAGTCATACATATTTAATTCCACATTCACCTCACAATGTTCTCCTCCTCTTCTGAAAAATATTTAGCCACTATAATTTGTACTACTTCTCCCACAACCCGCTTAAATTACAGATTCACTGTCCTTTGTCTTTGCTGGTATGACCCATTTCCATAATTACATACACTTAATATACATAAATATATATAAATATATGTATGTGCTGGGGAGGGGTTTTTGTGAAATTCTAGGGTAAGTAAGAAAAGCACTTTTTATGTCTTTTTCTTGTCTCTTACCCATTTTTGAATAGTGTTGAGGACTTCAGAGTCTGATTAAATGATACGTGCTCAGCTGAACTACTGAAAAGCCTGATAGAAAAGTAGATGCTCAGGAACATACTGTACAAGAAAACAGAAATACAAACCATTTCACAGAACTGCAAGGCTGAACTTGTGGTATGCAAGACAATAGGGAACTTAAATATTTTTTTTCTTTCTTGTTTGCATCTCCTCCTTCTCTCTTAATACACGCTTCAGATGTCTCTTTCAAGAAAATATTTTGGAGAATGACTGCATTTCAAAGGAAGTGATTGCCTTCAGCGCAGACCTGCCAGACCTGCCTGGTCCCATCCTCTGCTGGGAATGCTGCTCCAAGGACGTGCATAACCTGAGCTTTCTGGATACACACAGACTGGTTTGCATGCAGAAACGAAGCAGAAAACCTGAGCCATTTGAGTCACCACACGAATGTGGAACGAAATTATAACCACGGAATGAAGCGGGCACAAGCTGTGCTAATCTGTCTTTCAGTCATAGTGGAATGGCAATAAATACAGCTACAAAACCTTATACTTTCTGCCCACCCGAATAATAAAAGTTCCTGTATTTATACATGCAATTTATTTACTCAATACCTGCCGTGTGCATTTTTACAAGGGCTCACACTGAAGTATTCTGGGGGAAAAAGAAAATATCAACAAACCTAATCTAGAAAAGAAGTATTAAATATCATTTGAATACAACCTAATTACAAAATGAAGAAAAAGAATCTAAAGATTACAGGAAGAAGTTGAGGTCCAAACCCTGGAAAACCTTATCTTATCAAAACCTTAATTGAATAAAAAAATTGCTGGCATGACTTTTCCCGTATGCTTCTTTGAAAATTACAGATGAGATAAAAATGAAAACAAAGCTACACTGTATTATGCTTAAACACTCCTTTTTTCAGCCTTCTATCAGTTTCTGGTATTTATAGTGGAAGTAGGATTTGTTTCATTATTACTGCTCCAAGCAGATCTTCAGCAATACGTGTGTTTTCTCATCAAAGTATATTTTCTTCAGTTTTCATTGGCATTTTTGAGTCTTAGAGTTACTGGTGAATCATAATTAATGCAGATCTCTGAATACAAAACTTGGCATTTTATTTCACAATTCGGCTTGTTGAATGTTGCTTTAATTATTAAAAGGGAAAAAACCTTTAACTGCAGTTCATAGATATCCATAATTGGGGAATACATAACAGTAACATTTTCAGTCAGAATCCCTAGCTACCAATGCCAGTGGTGTAGGTATTTCAATAAAAATACAAGGGAAGCTTAAATAAGCTCTGAAAGGAGAAACAGCCTCCAGTTAAATGTTACATCTTAATAAAACAGTTTAGCATAATTTGATAGGATGAAAATAGAAGTGTTATTTGGCATTAAAATTTTTTTCTTTAATCTTTATTCTGCAAAGTATGTGCAGAATATGCAGCCAAGTCGTCTTGCAGGAGATTTATTATTCATACTTTTAACTCCATAATAACACAGCTCAAATCTACTTTGTGTTATGACAAATAAGATTCCTGAGAGCTCAGCTTAACATTTCACAGTATTTGTAAGTGTGGTTGTTTCTCTGGTGTAAGGCTGTTTTAGAGCTGATTTGCAGTCAGGGGAGCATGTCTGTAACTTTCAGACCAAACTCTTCCTTGGACTAAAGGAAGATCCCTGCTAACACACATACCCAAAATGAAATTTCTTCAATGGAGAAAAATGTTTTAAAAAGGCATTGAGAGTTATGATGGCAATTTGTGCAAATACACACCCTTTACCCACGTCAAACTGTCCATTCTAAAACATGTGTTCACCCTGAAGTGCTTTAACATGTGTTCATGGTCCATGGCCCTCAGTGGCTCTTAAAGCCACGTTTAAGTACATTACTCAGTCAGTATGAATAACAGTAAAGCTCTTCAGCATTCCAAATAAACACTTTACTGGATACTTGTGAAAGTTTATGCAATCCTTGAAGGATATATTTCATGTCACAATCTGTGCTTGTTCTCTCTCTTGGTTCAGCAGAAGCAAGCTGGGTAAGGAGGTGGGATGGAGAGATCTGGGCTCCCTGCTGAGGCTGCAGGGAGTGGATTTCAGTGACAGGGATAGGGGATGGGGGGAAGGACTGCAGGATGCTGCCTCAGACAGGGGGTACAGCATTCGCTCCCCTGCTCTCCAGGTGCACTACACCAACCTGAGTATTGCTGGAAGGGGTGGGAAGGAACTGAATCCCTTCTGGAGAGGACTCCTTCCTTCTCACAGGGAAGGAAGGATTCATAGAACAGACATAACAGCTGAGTTACAAAGCCAAAGACCTGTCAGAGCTTTCCAATAAAGCAGGCAAACTAACAGAGCTAACAGGGAGCAAAGACTTCAGTGATTCAGCCAGAAATGGACCCTCAGATGTTCTGCTGCATTTTAAAAGAAAATCTAGTTAAGTAAACCAATGCAGGAAGAGATTATCCTTAGAACAGCAGCAGTAGTGGCCAATTTCGAAATTGTAAAACTGGAACAAACAATGTAAGTACCAAATTTCCTTTCTACTAACTATAGTTTCAACACAGGACATCTGGCAGACAAAGCAGGTGATACGAATTTGATTGTGAGATAAACATATATAATAAAACAACTGAATCAAGGGAAATTCTACAGGAAACTATGTGTGGTACTTTGACTGTGTTCCAAGGTGGATGTGAAAATTGCTCCATGCACCTGCAGTTTCAGAAGCATTATTTGAACCTGTTACCATTGAGTTGTTGACATAATGTTACATTTAATTTTTACATTATTGGGTTTTATTGTATACCACGTATGGGATGCATTTATAATCTCTATCACCATCGTGCAGCAACTGAGAAATGACGCTGTATGTGTGTTTTATGCCCTTTCCTTTTCCCTGAGTTTGTGACAGTTTACTAAACTCCAGACGTTGATAAAGCAGTGAAAGGCCTTTCAATCCAGCGGGACCACACAATTAAGCCTGAATGCTATCGTGACTCAACACTATTCTTTAATCTTGCTGAGAGCTCCAGTGCAGAGCTCCAGCTGTCGTTATTAATTCTGTAATGGACATCAGGGGAAGAATAAAC
Organism: Lepidothrix coronata; assembly: GCF_001604755.1. Lineage (NCBI taxonomy): Eukaryota > Metazoa > Chordata > Aves > Passeriformes > Pipridae > Lepidothrix > Lepidothrix coronata. The sequence goes on along the minus strand of NW_016690559.1, from coordinate 163,568 downwards.
AGAAGAAATCTTACTTCAAAGACCAGCGTCTCATTAGTCGGTCCCGCGGCATAGAGACTCTCTGGACGGTTAAAAGAGCGTTGATAATCAAAAACTGTCCCAGCAAAAGGGAACTTTCCTGGCCAGTCAATTGTCCAGTCCCCTGTCAGATAGTACTTTTTGCCCAGGTTTCTGACTGCAAGGTAGCTGGTGGAGATCTGCAGCTCCTGGAGGTGGATACTGCGCGCTCCGGCCGGGACCGTCACCACCGTGTAGTAGTCTGGAAGGAAAGAAGTAAGCAACGTGTTTGCAGCTGTCATACAGACAGAGGTGGCTTATCATCTGTGAGCCAATCTGAAATTACTGCAGTTTAATTAAGACAGCTGCTCTGGTCCACCAAGTTTTCACAAGGAAAAACCAGTTCTGATTTTAACCCTGCTACGTTATGGAGCCTGCAATCAGAGTAACTCTGAGATATTTCAATCCCTGAATTTTTTCTTTGTGATTAAAGACAAGAAAAATCAAGTTCACCTTAGAAAAATGCAGAACACACTAAAGGTGGCTCCACTGTAACTGTTTTACCAAGTTTTCCTGGTAGTTCCCTACAGCAGTTGAAAGGTACTGCTACCATCACAGACAAGATCCACTGGGATGCACAGAGCCTTCACAAAGCCCTGGATACCACAGGATCTCCCTGCTGCCAGCCAGTGCTCTATTACTATATCCTGACCAATTTCCTGGCCTATATTACTGCAGTATTGACATGTCTTATGATCAGAAGTAAATGGACCCTCGAAATACCCCCTTGGGTACAGAAATCTTATCTTCATTTTATGCCTGAGAAACTGCAGCACAGTGAGATTACTTCCCAAGAAGCCTGTGACAGTTCCACTAAAGAAAAGTCCACCTCCCAGTGACTGGATCTTCCACTGAATCAGCTGGACAGCTTCCAGGCAACTTAATTTGAAAATAGACACGGAAATACTGTCATGTTTGGCGTTATGCTCTGTATTGCTTTTTATATGTTCTACACTCCCACTGCAGTCAGAGCTGCTGACAGCTATTTTTTTACTTGTCTGAATACTAAAACCTCTTTTAAGAGGAAATTCACACGTACAGGGAAAATGTGGCTTAAGAAACAAGAGGAATGCTCAACTGACCAAGACTTACTCTCATAGCTTTTGTGTTACCAAGAAACAGGAGAAATGTGAACTCTCCTCTCACTCTCCCTGTGATTTTCAGCTCACATCTGGACCCTCAGCCACTGCCCAAATGAGCAAGGAGTCAAATATATTACATGGGGATAGAGCAGAGCAGTGAGTTGATGATCATGTGGAACAGTTTTCCTTACCATTAGCTTTGTGCTGGATCAAGTATTGGCCTTTAAAGAACTTGCACGTTGAATTATCTCCTTTACAAACTCCACAAGCATCCAATACAGCTTTGGAACCAAGTCCATGATCACACCCTACTTGCTGCAACCAAAAGGCACAAGTGAAGGACTCAGACACAAGGGAATTTGAAGAAACAGCTGCATTTTCCATAAAGGAGTCAACTGCCCACTTAAAAAAAAATAGACAATAGGATTGTAAGAAACTTAATTTTATCTTACTTCACATATTCCATCAATACAAACATCAAAATTATTTGGAGAACACAGAGTTCCATCCTTCACTTTGCTGGACATTGCAAAGAAAAAGTCAAAGTCTTCAGCTGTGCAGTACAATTTACATCTGTCTTCCTCTGGGGAAAAACAAACAAACAAAAAAGGACAAGGAAGCATCAGCAGACCTGCAGCACAGTTTTAAAGGAAAAAAAAAAAATCACCTTGCTGTTGTTTCATGTGAATCCTAAAGGACAAGCTACAAGGATTAATTGTGTGTGGAGACATCTTAGGACACCAAGATGGGCAGAAATAGAATTAAACAGAGTAGCTTATAATATGCTGTATTATATTATATTAAAAGCACACGTGGGTTTGCTTGTCTGCACACAGAACCAAGAATTCAAACCCAGCTTGAAAAGATGCACATTGCCTCAGCTCTGCTGCTGTGCCCTGATTTCAGTTCCACAGGTTCAAACTACATTTTTATTAGGAGAAATGGGAGACTGTAATAATTTTATTTGAAGTTCGGTTAAAATTTGGAAAACGTATAACACGGTAAAATGATCAGCTGAAAATTTTCAGCTGAAAGCTAGGATTGAGGCCAGATTTCCCCCTGCTAAAAGCATTTTCCCTCCAACAAATCCCAGCCATTGTCAAATTTCTTCTTACACATGGATGGTGTGTTATGCTTATAAAGGGCTGGTTAATTCTGCACAGATAAAACCAGTCATGCAATCGTAAATATTATCACAATTTTAATACAAACAGTAAGTGCAACAAATAAAACGCACAACTAAGTTTTGAAGAACATGAAACTGGATTCAAAATAGTATCTTTTTATTCTTGAGTCAGCAGCTGGATTTCCAATAGCCCTTTTTTAGAGAGGAAAAGCACCTGTAACACTTTTGAAAACGAGCTCATGTTTTCGGGTCTATAAATGTAGATCTTGGGGGAGATTTTTAAAGCAGCTGAGAGAGCAAGGACAGGCATTTTCAAGTCCAGAGTCACTTGGGGGACACCTCACTTTGGAAAATTACATGTATTGTCCCTAATTTTAAGCTCCTTTTACTAAATGCAGCCCCTACCTTTAAAACCAATGTAGGCCACCTTTATTTCTATTAAGCTGTGAAATCATTTTACTTCTTTCCTCTGTTCACATTGGCTGTTAGGACACAGGTTTCTAAATACCCAAAAAACTGTCTGCAAAGACTTTTGAAAACAATATAATCAGGCTATCAATGAAAGTTCCATGTACTTGTATGTGTACTTGTATATATATGTGTATATATATTTAATTAGATACTTATTATCATCAAAAGCAAATTTGTACAGGTGCTAAACAAAGCAGCTACAATGTGATATAATCCACACACTTTTATTCAACGATTTGCAGCTACAAACTGGGCTTTCAAACCGGAGAAAATGTTTGTTTTCTCTGATAAAAGTGAATACTGACTCAAAATACCCACAAAATTAAGATGCATAAAGTAAAAATAAACTTGCTTGCACAAAGAAGAATAAATAGTTATTGAGATCTGAACTTGATAAAGATCTCTTAGCAAAAGATGACTTTAAAAAAATGTATGCCAGTACATTGTTTGTTTTTCCACTTGCCATGGGACTATACCAGCAGAAAAGTCAAAAGGTTGACTTGCTGTTACGTTTTGAAATCTGAGAACATTCCAAAGGAAGGAAGATTCTGGTAGTGTTATTGTGGAAGCTTACATTTCCCATGCTGAAAAACCCATGGAAATTGTTTTGGTTGGGTTTCAGACTAACCAATATAACATAAAATGAAAGAGGGGGGCAGCAACAGCCAGGGAGTCACACTAAGGACAAGGATTAGGATTCCCAACCCCAATCAGTTCTGCATGTCCCCACAGGATCACACAGGAGGCTGGGTTCAGCTCTGCCAGAAAGCAAACACATCTCAAACCAACCAACTGGCTGTGTGTGTTTGCTTACACGGGGTCATATTTGCCCAAAGAACACGGGTGAATTAGGGCTCCCTGTGCCTGTGTGTCCCTCAGAGAGGGGCACAATTACCTTCCACTTTGGTGTACGGCTTCCACTTGTAGTACCAGCCCCGGAAGGGTTTGCTGTTGTACTCTGCACACTGCTGGGCACGGAAGTCCAGGCTGTTTGCTGGGCAGGGCTGGTGGTTACACAGCTGATAAACACGACTGGAACCTTGGCAGAATTTGCCACCATACTGTGGCCTGGGGAAAAAAAAAAATAAAAGGAGAAAAAAATGATTTTTTGCAAAATGTCCTTTTTGTGTGATTGGCATGTTACACGTGTATGAGAATACAAAGAACAGCACTGGATGGACTGTCCTGGGAGATCAGTATTTCTTACATGGGCCATTAATTTTCATGGTTCCTAAAACCAAGCAAAGCAGTTGCCATGAATTATCTTCTTGGATCACTGCAAACTCAGCAAAGATGCAACCATTGAGGTGAGTCATGTTTTCAGTAATTTAAATTTATAGGGCTATTTGGTATTGGCCTGGTTCAATCTTGTTATAGAGCTATTTTTACTCTGCTGTAACCCAGGAACATGTGCAAAGAATTATCTATTGCAATTAGAGTTAATAAAGGATAACAAAACACTGGTCAAACATAAAGAGAATGAATGATTACATTTGCTTGTTCATTTCTTTTGTAAACCGTTTTGAAAAAATGTTCTTTTAAACACAGGAAACAAAGACTGTGCATGGTCATGCTGCTTTAGGAAAATGCTGGAATTCAGGGATCATTTTAAACATGTCACATCCACTTCAGCAAACCTTACCTGGGCATTTCCCTTCATTTTGGACAGAATGGAAAGAGCTTATTCTATTACTTTGCTAGTATCTTACATTATTTGAATACTAATTTTTTAACTCTTTCATCTGGGCACAGGCACTGTAAAAACAATGCAAAATGCAAGAGCTGCACTTTTCAACTTAGGAATTCACTGATGTCACCTGGGCAGTTTCACAGTGCTCAGATACACATCTGCAAGTCCTGAGCCAAATCTTCAAAACACCAAGTTCTAGGAACTGCTCGTTGTATTATATGACTCTTGCATCAAGTGAAAAGAAATGTACCAAAGCTGCACTAGCACTCATTTATATAATGATTTTTTAAAAATTAGGGAACATACACACTTGGAAGACAAGCTATAAACTTCCATGGACAGCTTGCCTATATTACAAACAAGGAAAAAAAGCTAGAATAATATAAAAGATATTGAAAAACAGTAATATATTAACTAACAATATAAATTTAAAATAATAACAGTATAAAAGACATTTGCAATGTATTGTTTGTTTATATCCCTAAACACTATGTTATAACTATTCCCCACACTCAAGTATCCCATGCAACCCTCTTGACACGGTCATGCCTTGAGTAACATGGAGACAGTTCAGTGGAACATGGAGGAGAAAATCCAGGTGCTTCTGTTTGCTTTATTATAAATTTTAACCCTCCTATGTCTAACCCTCTAACCAAGCTGGGACTTGCTTTTTTATGTTTTGAATCGGCTGTGAATACCCAGTATCTGCCTTTTCCAGAATTCTGGGGGGAAAAAACAGTCTTTCAGAGGAAGAGATGGAAACCCACCTCCTGCTGTATTTAAAACTGGGTTAAAGCAAAATGTGCTGTGGAAAAAAAACCACACAACTTCCCGTGATTTTTCTTGAGGCCACCTGCTAGCTACTGACGCTGGGTATAATGGTGAAAGTCTTAAAATAAAGTCAAACTTTCTGTCCTAGTTGGTGGCAATTCAGTCTATGAAGGGTTGGGAGGATATGAAACATCAGTGAAGTAAGGGAGTATCTATGTTGACTTTGTGCAATTGGTGAGAGCTTCGAGTTAAGGCAGCCAAACCCTTGGGTCCTGACTCAATTCTCTACAGACTTTCTTTACAGCTTCAGCACATGTAAGATTTTTTACCTCCTTCAGCCCCAGAGAACAAATCTGCTCTAGTGTAAGGAAAAGAAGCAAACTCCTTCCAACTAAATGCCACCAAACAAGCAATATAATAGAATTATTTATGGCTTGGTCATGATTTCTAGCTGCACTCTTGCATTTGAGGATGGGATAAAATTCCCTCAAACTAGGGAAGCTCTGAAAGAGGCATTCTGTTTCCCAGCTCTGTTACAGCATTTTAAAATTACAGTACACTCCCATTACTGAAACTGTTGGCTAGAGAATGATGGAAACTTCCCCACCTTCATTTTTACAAACAAGATGTCAGTAAGAGTTAAGTAATTCACAGGAAACTAGATGGAGATCCACAAACCCAAATTTCTGAGGCAAGATTATTATCTACACTGACAAAATCACAATTTTTGGGGGATGTTTCTACCACCAGTAGATTTTGAGTTGACTGCCTCCAGAAACTGTTCATGGAGCCACCCTTACAATGGAATGCCTTGCACACGGAGGGTATTCCAATATTTTTACAGTGGTACTGTGCTCCTAATCCAGACACAGCCTAAAGCTTTCATCCCTCTGTGGACTCCCCAGTGCTGGCATACACAGGTTGACATGCATGAGGCCTTGCTGAGGATAATTGGAAAAGGGAGAAGTTTAGTGAGAAAGGCCAGCAGAAAAAAACCCAATCTCCAAAGATGGATTTGGAAAAGGACTATAAATGCAAAGATGTAAATACTCCACCTCACATAAGATTCAACTATTAAAATGCTACAAGAGCAGCTTAAATTAATCCTGCGGTGTCCTTCTGAGGGCAGACTTTATGTGATGTGCTATTCACTGAACACAACATAGAGAGTGAGAAATCCTGGAATTCATCTGATCAAGGGAAGTATTTTATGCAATATCAAAGGAATTGAGACATCGAAATTCTGGACTCCCATTTTTTTCATGTTTTGTAATCATTTAAATTCAAGTAAGAACAATTCTGCTCATATTGTGGCTGTATTAGGATAGTGTCACGAAGCTACTTTATTCTGCATTAATCTGAAAGGTCCACAAGGTCTTTCACAGTCGTCATTTTTCAGAAGCATTTTAAATGGCATCATTACTTTGCATCAGTTTACATCTGCATTGTCTGTAATCACTGTTACAGATATTGTACCCTAAAGACTAAAATGTGTTTGAGCAGTTTTGATTGCATACATGCCTATAACTCCATTCTGCTCTTGCTGAACAATGCACTATTGTGAAGTGGTAGGATGCAGTCCCACAGATATGATTTAGGTATTAATTTAAATCTCTCGGGCACTCTTCAGGTTCTTTCCCAGCTAAATTATGCAATCAATTTCTATCTTGGAAAAGCACCTCAATTGTAAAGTGTTGTGGTGTATGAAAACCAGATCCATGAAATTACACTGTGACAATTTACAGAAACATAATGATTTTAGCAAATCTGCCCAGCTCTGTGCACTACAGGTGACCCCCACGGGTGTTTGTTGGTGTGAATTTGTGCACAACTCTGGTGGCAATTCCAAAGCCATACCCAAAACTGTTGTGGGTGTTGCCACAAGGGCTGTCTGCAAATTGGCCAGAGAAAGGGAATTGAACTGGTTGGATATTATTTGCAAGAGGAGAATTTCACAAACACACACAGGTAACAAGACTTTCCTACACAACAGCCTATGTAGTTCACCTGTCTTTAAGTTTCTGGTAAGATGGGTGACCCTTAAAATCACGAGAAACTGAGCTATTTCCCTTGATGTTCATAAGAATTCACTCAGTTCTTCATAGATCCACACCCTTTGTTCTTGTCTCTTACAGAAATTTCATTATTTGTCATTTACAAAATTTTGCTGTCCAAAATCGTCTATGAAACTTTTGAACAAAATAAACATTAGCTCCTACACAAATCTGGATTAGGAAAAGTGAAATAAATATATCACATATAAAATAATATACATATATGTACTGAAACACATAAACATCTGAAATATGTTTCAGAAGCTCAAAAAGAAAGGAATCATTATTCTGTGTTTCTCTGTTGTTACAGAGGTGAACAATGAACAGGAACTAGGCTGTAAATCGTTCCATGTGGTGTAACACTGAAAATGGATGGTATTATTTTTCTTATTATTCCACATTTATACAAAATGCTGTGATGGGAAATACAGGTACTTGGATATTTGAGCACTGTTGTGTGGCTTAGTTATAGTCCTGTCCTTCCATCACTGTAACTGAGAGAATTATACTATCTTGTCTCTGCTCTGAGTTATCACTAATACAATGAAATTAAACCTGGTGTAAACAAGATCCAGTTCTGGCATCAAGCTGACTTGGTTACATTGAGCCTTGCATCAGTTTTTACTTATATTAGAACAGACAGAATACTCTGACTGCAAGTTCTAAATGCATAATGCTACAGGGACTGACACACCTCATTTTGAAGAGCTTCTCTTTGAAGACCTTAGAAATCCTTACCAGTTATACCAGTGCACCAAACTGAACCATTTCCATGACTGGACATTCCCCTGTAACACCAGGAGAGCAAGGGAGGGTTTATGAATAAATGCAAAGAACAGTGAGCACACATACAAATTTAGCAAGGAAAACAGGGACCAAAAGAGGAAGACCAAAATATACATATTGATACTCTCAGGCACATGGTGTGACTCTTGGGGATGGTCCTGTGCAGGGCTAAGAGTTGGACTCGATGATCTTGTGGGTCCCTTCCAACTCAGCATATTCTGTGATTCTGTGAGATATATATATATATATCCCCTGTAATTGAGACCCTGCATTCTCTTGCTAAGCAGCTTAATAAAAGAAACTATCCAACTAATTTTATTTATCAAAATATACTGAGAAACAAGAGAAAAGGTTGAGAAAATGCTCTGCTATGGATCTGCAAAAATTGGCTTGACTGAGGGTAATAAAGGCTATTTTAACTAACTCACATTTTCCTATAACATAGTATATGAAGCGTGGATATTATTACTGCAGCACTGTATAGTAGGTGTGAGGCTTCTTTACAGCCTCATATAAACTGTGTCATATTTTCTCTGTTTTTTATTACTCCAGTTTAAATGCTGTTTTTATTGTGTGCAATGAGGAGTACATGTGTCTATGCCTGCCGAATTTGAGTATGAAATAAAACAGTGACATCCTTTTTTCTCCTGTAAGTTGCACTGAATTGAATACTTGGGAAAGATGCTGGTCAGATAACACTTTACCTCTACTTTGAAATACCATTATAAGGAATAGCAGCATTTACAGTGATAAGAAATCAATTAGATGCAAATACCAGAAATGTTTCATGAGTTAGCACACAATTCCAGGGTTCAGCACTTTTAGTCTGACCCACGAAACATAAAAGGATGCCAAGAACATGACAGACATACAAAGACATCTGTCTACAACCATTTTGATATTGACTTTAAACATTTTTGGTTTATTATCCTGGATAATATGATCTCATTAGAAGCCTTAATAGCTTTTAAGACCTTTTCCCCTTGCTCTTAGACTATTAGGTGTGAATATGTCTGTATGGTGCTTCGTTACTTCTGCAGGTATTTCATGAAATGTAGTGTCACAAAATAAAAGGACAAAGTCAGGCTGCAGATGTTCTGTACTCCAGCAAGTCTCCAGACAGCCACTGCTTTCTAGCACCAGGACACAGTTGTGTCTTCCAGACACTGCCTGGTCATACTGGACATGGAAAAAAGGTCATACAAACATATCCACACACATTATTCCCTAAGGAAACGGACTCTGTTAATGTATTGTTCTAAAAACATAGACAGTTAGTATAAAAATAATACCTTTTCATATCTATGTCTTACTTTGGATTATTGCAGTGTCTTTCTTGGTACGTGACCCCACCTCCACAGGAGCGAGTACACTCTGACCATTCGGCCCAGGCTGACCACTGGCCATTCACAGGCTTGGGGCCATGATCCCCGTATTTCACACACTGTCCTCTTCGACACCACTGCCAAGGGAATGCCAAAAAACACCCCATCAGAGTTAGCACTACTTAGTAAATGTAAAACGCTAAAAATCCACATTTAAAATCTCCAGTGCTTGACCAAAATAAACATAAGGTCACCCACAAGGACCCTGAAGCAGGACATTGCTCCATACAATGGTATAGGTAAGTAATGTCCTAAAATTTTTCCAAGTTCTGAGTTGAAGATCTCTGAGGTACAAAATTTTCAAAAGTGTTCTCTTGGAGAGTGGTTTTTTGGCTCACTCTTCCCAAGAAAAATCCATCTTATTTTATGGTCCTGTGCTGCAGAGCCTCAACATTTCCCATGTAATTTACAAACAGCCTGCTAGAATTTCTCCCTTTTATGATTCAATTAGGAAAGACTGCACAAAGAGAAAAAGCAAAATAGAACATTTGTCAGTAACCTGAAAATCAAAACAGTGTTCTACTGGGAGAAACATTACAAGAAAAGAAAATATTTTGGGTAACTACAGATGAGAGTAAATTAGAAGGTTCCACTCAAACAAATAACTCAAACAAACAAACAAGATGAGAGGAAATACAAACAAATAAAATGAGAGTAAATTAGCAAGTTTGGCTCAAACAAATAAGTGCTTTTAGTGGAGATCACTGTTGCCAATAAAAAGGCATAATGGCCTTAGTCTGTATAGCAAATATTACAGCTTGAGGAATGCTCACATCAGAGTGGAATTTGAAGCACTGATCTGACTTCTGTTATAATTGATGTATTTTCTAAGTGATTTAGATATGCCAGAGATACCTTATCCCACAGCTCCGTGGGAGAGGCATCACACCTGCCATCAGACAGGTACCACTGTGAGCACCCGTCCTGACTATGCATCTCAAGGGAAGCTTTTACAGAGCAATCTGGATGCTCACAACAGCAAATCTGAGGGTGTATGGATAAAACTGGCTTTGATGGGAGCTTGTATTTGTCCCAGTACAGTCTAAAGCCACGTTGGAATGACACTGTTGTATTTATAAAACAACTCACCATGCTTATACCACAAGCTGTTCCTTCTGCTGCAGGCATGAACTTTGTCTCACACCTGTGCCCCACTTTGTGACACCAGAGAGATTTGCATATATCCTGAAAAGGAAGAAACACTCACTACAGTACTCATGATTCCCATTATTTCCTGGTGTTTAGAAAGATTAAAAAATGATACATGCCTTTGCTACCTTAAAAGACATACAAATAAATTCCTGAATTCAGAAAAGCCCTGGTTTAAGGTTCATAGCACAGTCATATCCTGTACATTGCCTTCTTGTTTATGCACCATTTCACTATATATTTTTAAAAACTATTTGAGTGTGAGATTATAACAGAACAAAAACAGTGTTAAAAAGCTCAAGGCAAAGTTCATCAGGTCTACAGGGACTATATATAATACTGTGAAGACACAAGATTTTCTAAACCACACAAGATATCTGGAAAGGCAGCCTGTGCATAGTGCTGTTCACTCTCTCTTCTTTGTCTTAGCTGTAGAAGAAACACAGCTGCCATCCCCTGATAAATGTAGTTAGCATAAAATAAATCAAAATACTCCTGGATAATAAAAGAACTAAAAGAAATTACGATACTTCTTTTCAGAATGAGCATCCCAGATTATTTAAAAAAACGCCTTCTCTGAAGAGATCAGTAAGGAGTGTAACAGTCGCTAAAATAATGATTTAATCTAAATTAATCCTTCATCATGAAGTCAAGAATATTTCGTTGCTCTAAAATAACCCTATAGATCTCTTCCAGACTTTTTGCTGTAAAGGCACAAAAGTAAAACACAAGAAAACTTAGTCCTTCTTACCCCCCACCCCACACAAGCTTTGATCAAAACTGCTAATTTCCCTTAGCATAGCAGGCACGGGCCCATGGCTCACATGCATTCAGCTGCACTCCTTATGACTCCTGGAAAGAACACATTTCCTTCTGAAACTCCCCCGGGACTGTGATATTCCTCAAAAGAGGCCAGTACCTTCAAAGCAAATTGCCAAGCAAGATAAGGCAGGGAAACAGCCCAGGCCCCTGAAGAACACTGTATTACTTGTACTTTTTCAGGGTACGTCAGTTCTCCAATGTCATTTAACTTCTCAAAAGTATATTGATAGGTACCTTTACAAAGCTGAGGTTGCATAGTTTTGCTTTCATTCCAAATTGCCATTTGCACTGGGTATCAGCATCATAGATCTGCCCTGGCAGTTTGTCAGGGTATTTATACTGTCCTGTTTGCTTAGGTTCATCAATCAGGCAGGCAGCTTGAGCTGTACTATAATGAGAATGTAAATTAATCATGACTATGATCTTTATATCAAAATATTTTAATTTGCTACAGACCAGCACAAATACATAATATGGTATACAGTACCTTTAACTAGTTTTAGAGGTATGCTCTGAAATGAGAATATCTGCTCGCAGGAGCCAAAAGATCTTGACATCTTGTTGGTAGCCTGACCTGCAAAGTTTTAAGGAAGCAGGAATTTCCAGGCTTTGGGACTGTTGTGACAACAAGAAAGAATGATGTCAAATTCTTTTCCTCCCTTTATTCCTGGGTAACCAAGAGCAAGGTGACCTAGTCTGCTTCTTTCCCTTAAATGGGTTCCCCAAATCAGGGATCCACATAATCAGCAGACACACTGTCCCACTCCAGAATTCGCTTTCTGTGCATTGACTGACCCGTGACTTTTTAGTTTGCAATTTTCTTCTGTACTCAGAATATGTTGCATCACTGCAGCAGGAAAAAAATCTCCAGAACTCTGTTACCTTTCCTGGCTGCTACTCAGCGATATTGACTGGGAATTCAAGGATCAGACCCACAGAACAACTTAGATGCCTGATTCTCACTCTAAGGAATTAACTTCTAAAATGCCTGTGTTGCTCTTGGTCACAGCACTGCCTACACATTCTTCAGTAATTGTGTAGTCTACCCGCATATGACAAAAAAAAAATAAGGGAAAGTTTAATTTAATGATGAATTAAACACTGACTGAAAAACAGTTCCTTTAAAAGCATCACTGAGTTATGTCAACATGCTGGAGAAATAATTGGCATCTTTCTCTTTTTCCTTTTTTTTTTCTCTCAGAAACAGGATGTGAAAAATGCAGAATGTCCTTTACTCCTGTCAGGAGTCAGATCAAGAGAGAAACTCCAGTGAGAAAGGCCACTAATGTTAATTCACATTTTGTAACGACTTTGGTACCACTGTGTCTGCCCTCCTTTGTGTACACTTCCTACTAATTCTCTAATAAACTCAGCTGCTGACAGGAATGCCTGGGAAAGAATGATATTCCAGTCATTACTGCAGGGTATTCCTGGAGGGTGAAATTCATGCTTTTGAAACAAAGCAGGACAAAAGCACTTACATGCCAACACCACCTCTGTGCTTCAGCAGCCTGGGTGTGTGGGCTCACACACCACATGGGCCAGAGCACATCTTAAAAGAGGTGTATTTCACACTTTAGTAACTTTTATGCTGTTCAAGAATTCAAGCCCAGTTACTAAAGCTGCACCCCCTGGCACCAGCCCAGATTTCCACGTGACCTACCTGAGAAATTTGTTGAGATACTGCCTGCTGCAAACAGACCAAGAAAACACGCCGTTGTTTCCAGTGAGGGTGGGAGACATAATATTTCCCTCAGCTTTTCTACAAGCATTCCCTTCTCCATCGTGAATCATACCAAAGCTGAAAAGAGAACCAGGTGGGAGAGCAAAAGTCTAAATTAAACAGAAGCAAGACAAAATTTGAGGCAAAAGAAACACTCTCAGGGCAACAGCACTATGCTTGAACTCCACAGGGAAAGTGGGATTCATGCCTTTCATTCCAAAGGGATAAAAACATAATGCACCATACAAATGACTATTAGTATGAAACAAGCTCCAATTAACACCAAATTTTTGTCATCACACAATTGTCTGATGNGTTCCAAGGAAGACCCACACTGGTGCTGCACAGGAGCTCTGCAATGGGACCAGGGACAAGACACTGTCCAGAGGTACCAGAGCTGCAGACTGTGCCCAGAGTTGCACAGTTTACCCATTTCTCATTCCTGAAGGAGAACTGCTCCGTGGTGAGATGGATGGAAGTCGTGGAGCTTATGTTCAGCCACATTTGTACTTGCCTATGAATCTGTCAGCTTAAAACACGCAGTGTGAGCCTGTCTCTGCCCAGGGATAATGCCTGTTAGCATGACTGGCATGGTGATCAGAATCCAGGGAAATATCTGTGTTACACAGCCACAGGAATATACCTTAACTGCCCTCCTAACAGGGGGGAAGAGCTATAGAGCTGCATTCAACATGTAGCAGAAAAAATGGGCATGAATGAATAGAATACAAGGTGTGAATATAAAAATATTATTTTTCTAATTTTGGCCATTAACTTGCAATATTATCTCAAGCAAACCACTTTTTTCCCCTCACCTTTGTTATACAGTGTCATTCACTTTGTCTAGAATTTAACTCTTCAGTGGGAATACTGCTTCTCATGGGGTTCTTTGCTCAGTTTGAGCATCATGAGGCCCTGCTCTCACTAGGAGAGGTGTTAGGATGATACAAAGAATAATAAGTAATAATATCAAAACCCCATGTTATAATGACGAATTATGGGGATTTTATGTATATAATAAAGTTAATTTTCAGGCTCTTTCCTTTCACTGTTCTGTATTTACTCACTGTACGGGACATCTGTGGATTTCAAAGTGTTTTGGAGAGAAGTTTCATCATCTGTTACTTCAATATTGTAGTACATTGGCGACTTTATGAATGTAGTCTGTGCATGTGCAGGGAATATCTAATTTACTGGACTCAATCCTCCACTGCTATAAATCACTACAGGCTCATCAGTGTTACTGCATGTGTTGCCACCAGCTGAGGCTCCAAACTTCCTAAAATATATGTCTCTTTCTATAAATGAACAGAAGAAGTACCAATTGGGCCTATATTTTAGAATCCTTCATAAAATAATTTGTTCCCATGCTCTGCAGCCAGAGAATCCCCAGTTTATACCCCAGTGACACAATGGGCTCTGAGGAACTGTTAACCTTTCAGGTAAAAACACAAAGTAAAGAAAACAATTAAAATGTCTAACAAACCACTAAAATGTCTAACCACTGAAGCTTGTCAGTGGACCACAGAGTGTGTTCTGTACATTATACAACATTCCCCTCCTATGAAACCCTTTGGTTAATATATTCACAGTGGACCTCCAAGGCTGTCACAGGTTTGTTTTTTTTTTTTTTCTTCCAGGAATCTCTGTATCACAGAAACCAAATTCTGTTGTCTTACATCACATACTAGGTAGTCTCAGGAACATGAACACAAGCAAACGGTCATAAAGACATTTTCTATCTGGCACAGGCTTTTCCCAGGAGATTTGGTGCATTTTATTAGACAGGAGTATGGAAGTATACCAAAGAAAGGTTGAATAATATGTGAATCAAAGGCAGCAGTCAAAAAAAAAAAAAAAAGAAAAAAGAAAAATTTTAAAAATTTCCATGCATAATCTCTCAAAACAAATAAGAAAATAAAAAGGGAGGAGACTATTAAGAGATTAAATGGGATAATTCTTGAAAAATAAGCTACGTGCCTGATTCTCTCCTAATATTGATCAATAAAAATGTACTGAGGTCTTGAAATTGCATTAGTGTGACAGGAGGATCAAACAATACATATTTTACATATTTAGTCCCTTTGAATGCTTTGGCACAAGTCCCACAGGCTTCACTGGTAGCTGGATTATTCTTTAATTCCTTATTTCTCTTCAGATGTACCTGTGAAAGGGTCACTCGTGTAGACATTAGGTCATAGTATGTACTGCAGAGCATATTTGTACAATGAAAACTAAATAGTCCTGATTCAGTCATGCAGAATCAGAAGGCTCCATGCCTTGACCAATCAGCAGAATGCAGCACCACTGCTTTTCAAAGATATTCTGTGCATTAATGTTGCTGCTCAAAATAAAGTTCCTATGCTTTATCTGAACCTAGGTTTCAGGTTTGTACCACACAGAGAAAACTATGCTCCTCTACTGCCACTGGGGAGACAGACTCCAGACTGAACTACACTAAAACTGAAAACCAAAACCACGCACAAAGTTGTGAAAAAGAAATTCAAAATTATTTGGAAAAAAACAGCAGAGCAAAACCTAATCACTTTCTTTAGATTTAATTCAACAATTTAAAGAATAGCTGAAACTCCATGGAAGATTATTACTGATTTTGTATGAGAGACAGCAGGTTCTTAAGAAAATTGCAGTCTTACTACAATAGAAATAAAATGGAAACCCAGTGCCTAATCATTATATATTTCTCCATAAATCAGAGTCATAGAATCATAGAATCTTAGGTTGGGAAAGACCTTTAAGATCATCAAGTCCAACCACTTCCCCAGCACTGCCAAGGCCACCATTAAGACATGTCCCCAAGTGCCACATCTAAGCACCTTGTAAATCCCTCCAGGGATGATGATCCCACCACATCCCTGATTAGCCTGTGCCAATGCCTGACAACCCTTTTGGTGAAGGAATTTTCTCAAATATCCAGTCTAAAGATCTCCTGGCACAGCTTGAGGCCGTTTCCTCTCCTCCTGTCCCTTGTTCCCTGGGAGCAGAACCCGACCCCTTCCCCCCCCCCCGGCTCCCCCCTCCTGTCAGGGAGTTGCAGAGCCAGAAGGTCCCCCCTGAGCCTCCTTTTCTCCAGGCTGAGCCCCCCCAGCTCCCTCAGCTGCTCCTGCTGCTCCAGACCCTTCCCCAGCTCCGTTCCCTTCCCTGGACACACTCGAGCACGTTCATGTTCTTCTCGTTGTGAGGAGCCAAAAACTGACCCCAGGATTCAGGGTGTCTCAGCAGTGCCCAGGAAACAGGGACAACCACTGCCCTCGTCCTGCTGCCACACTATTCCTGATAGAGACCAGGTGCCCTTGGCTTTCTTGCCCACCTGGGCACATCCAGCTCATGTTCAGTCGCTGTCAACCAGCACTCCCAGCACAACCAGCACTTTCCAGCCCCTCTGCCCCAGCCTGGAGCTGCAGGGGGTTGTGGTGACCCAAGGGCAGGACCCGGCACTTGGCCTTGTTGAGCCTCACCCTGCTGGCCTCAGCCCATGGATCCAGGCTGTGCAGATCCCTCTGCAGAGCCTTCCTGCTCTCCAGCAGATCAACACTCCCACCCAGCTTGGTGTCACCTGCAAACTTTCTGAGGGGACACTTGATCCCCTTGTTCACATCATTGATAAAGGTACTCAACAGGACTGGCCCCAGTTCTGATCCCTGGGGAACAGCACTGGTGACCAGTCACCAGCTGGATGTAACTCCATTCCTCACCACTCTCCAGGTTTCAAATGATCTATATGTAGAATCAGCCAATCCAAATGATCTCTATTTAAATGATTTATATTAACTGTGATGTTTCCATTCACTTACACATTTGTTTATAGAAGAAGAAACTTACTTGTGTCCAGATTCGTGAGCAATAGTAAAAGCCAGTCCCAGGCCTGTATCTTCATTAATGGTGCAACTACGGTATTTGCTGCACATGCCACTGATGGGTGCAAATCCTGAAAGAAGGAAGCAGTTAAATAGCTTGTTCCTCTACAGAATTCCAAACACACATATCATCTGCACTGGTCCTAATAAGCCAGTTTATTTCGGTGCATGAAGACACTTATTTACTTTATCAGGTTTATCATGGAGGAATTACAGCAGACTTTTATTGGATGATAAAGTATAAAATTTAAATTATAATATAACACAATATAAAAAATAAATAAGAAGTTTAAGTCTAACCTCATCTCTCAAACTACACTTTACTTGTAAAGATTATTCTCATCCCACCTCCCATGCCTTTACTGCTCCCAAATTAGGGAGGAATTCCATTCAAAAAGGGCGAGTAGTCACAAAAAGGGGGAGAGGGAAAGAGTAGCTCAGAAATAATCTCAAAATCAAAAATATTCCTTGAAGGGGTGACAATCCAAAAGAGTGTCTTCAGAAAGCTTACTTTGCCATTTCTGGGGCAATGATACCAGCAATACCCTTTTTTTTCTAGGTACCTCAAAGACAAACATGCAAAAATAATACTGCTCTTCCCTCTTCAAGGAGGCTGACAGCATGTGCAAAAAATCAACTTTTTAAATTTTGAACCATTTCAGTTTCTGCTGTGGACACCCAGAAGTTTTCAGCACGTGCTTGCTATCATACCTAGGGTATCACAGGGCTCATTTTTCCAGGAGCAGATATCAAATCCCGTGAGCAGGATGGCGTGGTCGTGGCGCTTCCCGTTCTTCCCGACCAGGGCAGATTGCCACTGGCAAAAGCTGTTCAGGGACTGGTCTGCGTGGTGGTTGATCAATAACCCACCCTGCAGGGGTGGCAGAGACACAGAAACAAGGTGCTTCCATCAGTACTCAAGAAAGGGGGTTGAAAGAATAGAATTTGGTCAGGGAAAAGGGAATTATTTTTTTTGTATTTGTTCTACATAAACTTATGTGTTCCCATGTGATGACTGAGTCAGTTGATGAGTGAATGTCTTACAGTTGTAAAATAAAACTGCACCTCTCCCAAGACACACAGATATTTCCAAAGTTGGTGGTTGAAATTACAGTGCACAAATATATTTGATTCCTGAGAAAGCTGAACACTAAGCCATATTCAATCTTGTGATTAAAATGTTTGGTGATTTCTGGGGAGGAAAAGTATAATCCAAGTAGATCAACCCATCACAAATTTCTTTTCAGCAAAAGAGATTTTGTCTTCTTTTGTCTCAGCACTCTTGACACAAGAATTGGCTCCACTCCCACCTTTTGTTTCATGCTATTTTCAGTTTGGGAATTTTGGATCCTTACCATTTCTGATCATCACTTCCTGGAAAGCCCAATTCAAAATCTTTCTACTTATTTAATTACTTATTAAGTAGATTTCTTATTCCAGCCACTTCTGATCATAACACCCTGGAAAGCCCAGTTCAAAATCTTTCTATTTATTTAATCACTTATTAAGGAGATTTCTCATTCCAGACATTTCTCTTCAAGAAAACTCTGGAAATTGTTAAGTTTTGTCTCACTGGAAGCATTTCAACGTTTCTAAAGAACATTTACATGAAATGAAGGAATTTAGTATCAAAACCCAAGAAGCAGTGAAATGCAGAAAGTGTCATTTTGAAGGTTTTTGTGATATTAATCCGTTCTCATGTTTTATGTCTTAAGAAACCTTGTACATAACATGGGAGCACCCAGTGCTCCCAGTGAACAGGAGCAAATGAAGTAGCTGAGACGAAAATTCCAACACAACTTACCGGCTCTTGTTCCAAAAGAAGCAGGCTTACAACAATAATGTTTATATCACTTCCAATTGTTCCATCTTTAAACAGACTAGAGACCTGCAACGATTATTGGAGAGGAAATATCACCTACACGTATAATACTTTTTAATAGATTAAACATATGTACTGAGTTATTGCTTTGGACTTGAATTTTCAATACAAATTAATGGAGTTATATACCTTGTAGGATTAATCCAAAAGAGCTTAAGCCAGAAGAATTATGCCCCAAACCACTACACTTATTGAAAAACTTGAAAACCATCTATTGACTTCAATGGGCTTTGTTCTGTCCTTGGTCTCCTGGATCAAATGTAATCAAGGTCAAAGTTCAAGCTCAAGTTTTGTAGTACAAAAGTAAAGAGCAAAGCCACACAGGAAAATATATTTCTAGTTATATCAATTTTATGAACATAAATTTGTGCTCTCTCGAATAAATGCTTGTTTCAAGGAGACACATCAGATAAAACAGACGATTTCAGAGTATCTGCCTTTTTTGTACTACACAGGAACTACTTTAAAATTTTAAATATGTTCCAGTTTTTTTACTCTGTAGTACTGTTTCCAGAGCTGTGATAATCTAAAGATCTATTTATAAAGGCTTTTTTACATTAGTAATACATTAGATAAGGCTGCTCTTTTTGGTGTCACTACTAACAAAAGGACCTGCTCTGACACAACATTATTCCAACAGAGAAAACGCACTTCAGTTACACTACATCTTACCATGTTCATGACTGTTAAGATGTACGTTGTTACATTTTCCTTGCCATGTTTCTCCAACATTTTTTTATCCGCCACAACAAGGGTTTCAACATTTAGACTTCCATTTTTCTGAATTTTTGCAGATGATCTCTTGAACCTCGCAGAAGTCCCGTACTCGTCCGAGCGAATGTACATCTCTGCTGTGGGTGGCTTGGGTGCATCTAAAAGGAAATAAAACTGTTTTGGAAAGGGTTCAGATCACCCATGAACTGTTTCATCAGAAAATGAAGTATCACAGGTTTAGAGCCTTAGATTATTTTTACAGCATGTGATTTAATACTTCTGGCTAAGTTCCTCCATGTTTATTAAAAAAGACCCGATTCATTCCTGAGGGAAGGATGGCTACAGGGGGAGAAGGAAATGGGAGAACCACATTCGTATGCAATAAGCAGTTTGAAATAAGGAATTAATCTAATAAAATGGTAGCATCTGTGCAAAAAAACACAACAGAATTTTTAACAGAGTATCTACATTTTTCCTGTCCTTTTGATAACTTCCTGAGGTGTTTGGCATGTGCTACTTACACAGCAGTTGGCAAAAAAGTCCTTTCCAGAACAGATGTCCACGGTCAGTACAGAAAGCAGATACACACCACAAGTAAGATTCCTGCCAGCCTGTTACTGTGACTGACATCAGCCTTCTATGCGAGTCTGCCACTGAGATTATTCCTGCTGGGAATATATTTATTTAATACAGGGAAATGTCAGGCAGCAGCAAGGAGGGCTTGACAACAGGCAATGCATATCCCATTGCCAGGGTGCACTTTTTCCCTCTGGCTGGTATTGCATGGCCAATGGCACAGTTAGAGAATGGTCTCTACTCCATTTACTCAGACAGCCAGAAAGTGGGAAAAGAAATCTATGTCCCATATCCTGCAGTGCTCCTGCTATCCACAGCTTCTGCTGCAT
Organism: Lepidothrix coronata; assembly: GCF_001604755.1. Taxonomy (NCBI): domain Eukaryota; kingdom Metazoa; phylum Chordata; class Aves; order Passeriformes; family Pipridae; genus Lepidothrix; species Lepidothrix coronata. Next base: position 143,076 of record NW_016690559.1, on the reverse strand, counting down.
AAACCTACACTGCCTTTGCATCAAGAAAGTGGCTCAAAGGCCACTTCAACCTAATCTTTGGATAACAATAGGGGTTTTTTTTGACACAGGGTGTAACACGACACAAGTCAGGGAGCCTCAGGTAATGAAAAAAATCCTGTCTGTGCCTCATCGGAAAGTTATTCCAAAGACAGAGCTAAAACACAGATTACTTCCTTCCATGCCAAACTGGGAAATCAAGGATACCACAGAACACACAACAGTGGTCTGCCTTCAAGAACTCAGTCACTCTGAAGTACATTTAACATTGCAAAGGACTGTGCTAGTAAGATTTTCAAATGTATCACATTATAAACAATTGTCCTATACAAGTTCAAAGAACATTTCTCTTCTGGCAGCACATCAAGACATAATGAGAATCCTCACCCAAGAGAGAAGAGCTCAGTTCAAGGTACATCAGTGTCCAAATACTGTTTGGAAGGCAATACAACTTCAAGGCTTTGGACACAAATATCCATGACCAGTGAAGTTTTGCTCTTGAATTAACTGCACTGCTACTAATAAGACATAAGCAGTGGCAATGCTTCATGCATGATTTACTGATTACAGTCCAGCTAATTCTCATGATCTAAAAACATTTAGGTTGTGAAGGAGAGTTTGGAAGATGAGTAACTGGCTTTTCTAATGTTTACAAACTGCCAACACATGAAATTTTGAAAGACGGTGAGTGGGACAAGCTATTTTTGTGACACCAAAAGTGGCAATGTGCTCTTCCTTCTTACTGTTCAGCAAGTTTGATTTCATTCTTAGGTTAGGATAAATTAACCTTGACTAGGCAGGGTTAATAGCAGAGGACTGCCTTCTGTCAGACCGAATTCTCCATCCCTTTGTTCATTTGAGCTGAAATCTTCTATTCCAGGTGACTAGACTGGATTTTGCTGAAAATTTCAAACTGATATGACTCCAGATCTCAGAAGAAGACCAGGAAAACAATGTAAAAACTTAAAACCACCTAAAAAAAAAAAAAAAGGAGGGGAGGAAGAAGAAAGAAAAAAAAACAAATACTCATAGAAGGAGTGTTCCCTTTAGTGGAGTGATTTCTTCTGCATCCTATATTTTCCCCTACTAAATTAAACAATGACATGTGATTTTATTTGTAGCACTGCATTCATTCAGTGATTTGTTCTATAGATTAATCAAGGCTGGATCTGGAAGTCTGTTGCTTTGTTTATAACTCCTTCCTTTCTCTCAGAAGGTTATAGGTATGTACTGCATGAAGTTAAAGACCACAAGATGTGAAAAGAGTTTTGTGGGTAATTAAATGCCATCTTGCTTAATCAAATCCTTACAGTGTGTCTGACACAGAGTTCCTAAGATGGGTAAATCACTTACACTAATCACAGTTGGATGCTAATTGCATGTTCTGCATTTAACATAAACCCAGCTTGAATATGCAGCTAAGAACTCATAACTGTAACTGAAATTAATGAATATACATATATATGTATAGTTAAATGAATTACAAAAGCATGTATATGATAAATATTTTAAAGAAAAACCCAGTTTCTTGATTTGGTACCCAGAAGCAATGATTATTTTTGACCTCTCCTGTGCCTGTGAGTCCCATTTATAAGACAGGAGTAACAATAATATCTTCTCAGACCCCTAACCCAGGAGGTTATGAAAATACAGTGTTCCAAGTGCTCTCATTTATTATAGGAATAAGCACCGTGTAAAAGCTCAAGAGGACATGAATAATCCTGAATTTGGACAAGCAGTCATGGAAGGAACAGTAAGTAAGACACAAGACCACGGAGGACAATGCAAATAAAACTAACCAGTGTAGAGCAGAGGAGCTAATTTAGCACCATCACCCCCTGCTCTGCAGCAGGAAAACCAGACAGGAGGGAAAGGGAGGATGGAATGAGGCAGTTTTGGACTACGTTAGAATGCAAATGTTTACAGGTTGACTCACAGGCTTGTGCATCTGGCACTTGAGGTTTGGCTTTCAAACCTGGGGGGAAGGATTTTGGAACTTTTAACAAGCCGTTTGTTTTCAGGCCTCAGATAGGGCTCAGTCTCAGCCAGACACCTTTTCCACTAACTCCTTGCTCATTCCTTCCCTTCTGTTTATTTTCTCTTTCTTCCTTACACACCTTTGGAAAAGGAAGCTGCTCATTTTCTCAGAACTTGAGCAGGAAGTTGGAAGAATATAACTGGACTGAGACACTGTTTGCAGTCCAGGAGACCCTCATTAAAAATCGCAGCTCCGAAGCTGATCAGCTTTCAAAAAGCACCAACTGAATGCTGAAAGTACAGATATAGGGACCAAGGGGGCTCTAAAATGTTCTGCAATTTGAGGGCCTAAGGAAAGACTCAGAATAGATCTTGGCAGGATATCTTTCAATGTAATTTTTAAGACATGGCTCCAAAATCTTATTAAACAATTTACATGGGAGGTTCTTTTTGAAGATCTTAGTTGCTGAAAATTTCATTATCAAATGGTGAGTTCTGAAAGACTTACTCTCTATCCTCTCAGAAATTAACGATTTTGAAGAGTTTCTCTTAATTTGCAAGCCTAATTAGTTTTTTATCCCCAAACTAACAGAGAGCAGTTCAGGGACTTGGCCTCCATCACTATGCAGAATTGCTTACTGAGAACTATGTCAATGTACAAAAAAAAAAATCAGGCAAGGGATCTTTAAATCTAGGTAAAGCACAAGGAAACTAAACAGTGATTCTGATGGTTTAACAAAACAGATGATTCTGTGAATGTCAAGGAAAACTCAAGTTCTCATATGTGTTTTACTTTAGAAATACATAATTTAAAATTATTATATCCTCATCCCAAAAGGATGTGAAGAGATGCGAAGCACACCTCAGGGTCACCACACAGCCTGTAACAGCCACTATCTCAAAAGAGGAGAGAAAGTTTCCTTACATACATTTCTTGCGACGTCCACAAAAATGCTGCTTTTGAAACCTTCCATGGTGGTAACCATTCGCCCGAGCATGATACTTGTGGGAAGTGTGCATTCTGTCATGGCCAAAAGGGAAGGATTTGGGATGGGACTCTACTGTGTACCGGTGCACCTTCTCTTCTGCAGTTCGTTTGTACAACACGTGAGGATGGTGTCCAGCGGGGGACGTGTAGTTGTGCTCCTGTGCCAGCTGCTGAGGTAATGGGGATATAAGGAACTCGATCTTCCGTGTCCTTATCAAACCTGACTAAAAAAAAGCAACACCACCACAAGTTAGAGACAAGACTGTCAAGGCTCACAGCTGGAAAATGCTAACTCCTGCAGTGATCTCCCTGCAAAGCCCAGACGGGTTGCAATGTGCACCTCTAAATTAGATTTACTCAAGTGATGAGCTGGACAGTCTTCCCAATTAAAGTATGCATCGTTGCACTTTGGAGATGACCAGGTCTCACATTTGGTAACACACAGAACAGGAATGTTGTGGGACTGGCAGCACAGCACCTTCACACAGTACCATGGATAATTTCATATGCAATATTAACCCATTCTTCACAGTACAGGTTTTTTTGTATGTGTGTTTGTGTACAGGATACAGTCTCACATAAAAAGGAAATGCTTTTGGAAAATGTAACTTCTCATAAAAGCACAGATTAGTAAACCAAAATATTTCAATTAAGATTCAGGGGGTTTTCAGAACAAGGTATTACCAAACTGGAATCCCAGACTTCAGGTCGCTACAAGTAGAGATGTACATTACAAGACAGCAGCACAAAGTTGAAGCATCTGAACACTTTTGCACTATCATTTAGTAATCAACTCTCTGCAATTTAATCATAATAAACTCAGTTTAAAATTTATACCGTCCTCTAAGAGAAAGATAATCAGTGAAAGCAAGTATCTAATTGTTTTCCTTCTTGGATCCCTGAAAGACAGAAGTAAGTATGGGAAAACTACACTCTAGTTTTCACATAGTATCTGTGCATAAAACTGCACATGTGATGAAGTGTTTCCAGGATCAGGGCCAGGGAAATGTGGGTGGCACTGAGGAAGTATTTCCATGCAGCTCATTAATCAGTTATGATTTTATTTCATTTCTTGGTTTTGTAAAACACGTTGTAATAAACACTCCTTTTTACCAAGTCAAAAACCAAGGAGAAGTTTCATCAGGTAATTCTACTACATTATATACGTAATACTAGACACAGATTTTTGGTTTGGATCAGTGAGGCTCTACCATGTGCCAACACCCTCCTGCCAAAATTGACATCCCACGAGGACTACATATCTCTTATGCTTCAGAAAAATATGTGCAGACAAACAAATGTCAATTGCAAACCATCTTGCCTGACATCTCGAGTCCTCCCAGACCATGATTCCACCTCCTTCCCCAAAAAGTCTTCTTTGGAAATGCAGGTAAGAGACATACATGACCTGTTCCCTTCTGAAAGGGATGCTCTTCTTTAGCCTAACTTCCTAGGGCCAGAATGCCATGGGTATCAGAAGGAAAGCAGTTCCAATGTCTAACGTAAGCACGGTATTTTTTAAGGATCTGTGGAATTTTCTACACTTTAAGAACTGTTTCCCATGAGGAAAACTTAACAGAAAATAGAAAGTTACACACGAAATCTTCACAGCTTTAACTGTTTACTAAGCTAATGCTGACAATGATTTTAAGCCAATTCCAGCAGGAGAGATTTATCAGAGATCTACAGGTCCTCAACGGTCTACAGTCATCTACTGTGCTCTTTTCATGGAAATTCACTTCTGTTGTTCCAAATCAAAAGCAACTTTGCAGTACTCCCCAATATAAGCACCTCTCACATGGGCCTAATAACGATGCTCATAAAATCATACTGTGATCTTAATTTTTACAACAGAAGAGATCTCACATTATGAACTGAGAGTGTCTAATTGCCCTCTGAGTAATAATAAGAAAACAAACTGAACAGATATTCTGATTAATGATTTGTCCCCTCTCCTTTCTTCAACATGAATTCGTAATTACGTATCTCAGCCTGTATCTACTTAACATTCGAAATGAAGGTTAAAATTGCCTCCATCAATAACAGACAGGATTTAAATAATTGACAGGAATTTAACTTGCCTGCCCACTGCAATAAGTTGGCATATTTCAAATGTCAGATCACATTTGGTCATGACAAAGTACTTTCCTGGAGGGAAGAAGACTTATATTTTAATCCTTATGATGTGTGTCATCACACAATTTACAAGTGGTTCTGAGAGGCTATCCTTATCTACTAGAATGCACTGATAATTGGGTGCTGCTAAGTGGGGCTTTTTTTCAGCTGGAAAACAGAAATGTAGTGAATCTGGTTTTTATTTCCCCATTTTAAAGGTTTCCACATCTGAAATTATTCCTGCAGGATTCATTTAGTAAATGATTCAAACCATATGGAAAAAAAAGGGGGTCCTACATTTTCCTGTAAGAAACTGTCCCTGATGTACACCAAGTTTCAGCCTCAAACATAATTTCTATATTTAACGTTATAAGGGAGGATTGAGAATTCAGGGTGGGGGGGAAGAAGCAACTGAATTCTGGGCCCTGCATGTGTTTTGCTGCACCTTTACAGAGGTTGTAGATGACTAAGTGCCTTATAAATGTAGTCACTTTTTCCCAGCAGAAATGACCCTAAATCTCCACTAAGACTTCTTTCCTTTGGGTTTTACATCAGGCTCATCCACCAAATTGAAAAATGCTGTGTGAATGAAAGATACCTTCTTTTTGATAACATCCAGTTTTATGAAGTTGTCAAGAAGAAAGGAGAAGTGCCACGGAACAGTTTGGACACTCATTCAATCACAGACTATTTTCCACTTCTTCCAGGTATGGGATGGGATAGTTTCAAGGATTCATATTGAAATAATCGTTTTGGGAATTCCAAGTAATGCTGAGAATGCTGACCCGGCTTCAGACAGAGCTGCAGACCTCCGGAGAACTGCAAAGGGGGCAATGGGGCAACAACTGCCAGGTACTTTCTTGCAGGTTCTTGAATTTTAGTGTTAAGTAAAGCAAAGTGACCCATGGCTATGGTTGTGTTGGCTGGAAAACATGCCAGCTGGGAAATGCCACAGCACAGAGGAAGGAGACCAGCCCAGAGCCATCTTTTCTAACTTTACACTGCCAAGGAATTCCAGATTCTGGAAGCCCAGATTTTGGCTAGTCTGTACTCCTGGGTGTTCTGGTAATTTTTTTCTACAAATACATGACACATCTCCATAATTGTGAGTTAGATGAAATATATTTATCCAGCTCAAATACTTCAGTAGTTGAACAAATACTGTCAAAGTCGTCATGGAAAATTATGCATTGGGTTTCCTATTGTCAGCACAGCTTTCAGGATACATGTGACTTTCCTCAAATCAAGGATGTCTTTCCAGTAACCTTGATGGGCTTAGGACAAAATGAGGACAGGGTCAGATAGGTCAGACCCCCATTTTTATTTCAGATTCTCTGCAATTATAACACCATGAGAGGAAGCAGGATGACAAAATCTAACATTCTTCTAAGTCTAGACAACACAGCATGAAAAAGGCCAGGGACTCCTGTCTATTCCTTCTGTCTCCCACTGTGGCTATCACTAATAATAGCAATAATTGTGAGAATATGGTGGGAAGGAACACCCAAGAGATTGCTCAGTTGGAATTTGCTGTTCCCTTGTTTTTCCCTCACAATACATATCTGCTGTCCTTCTGCAAGGGATATCCCAGGCCATTGGAAAGAAAATGGAAAGACATACATTGACCTGTGTGGTTAGCAAATAATTTTGAATCAATAAATTAGAGGAACTTGTAGTTTGTTTGCAGAAAAGTTGAGAAGAGATAAAAAGGCAACATTCCTCCCATTCCTTATTTGTTATAAAACATTTGCTTAGCTCGAGGCTGAAGGAATTTTCAGATCCAATATATCTTTGTGAAATTCCTCAGTATCCAGGTGTTATCACCAAGGTACAGCACTTGTTCTGTTTTCTTGGTGAGTCTCAAAAGGAAAAAGAATATCAGAATTAAATTTGGACAAGGGAAATGATGACATGGTATCTGCTGCAAGATTTTTTTTAATTGAAGATGGATTATAAGTTCAAAAATAAGGACAACTTTTTAAACCACTGAAAAAGTTGATCTTAGCTATACAAAACCACAACCTACATGGAACAATTTTGAGAGTCACACACTAACATATCTGTTCCTAACAGGTCTCATTGGCCTCTTACTGGAACAGCACAGAGGCTGCTCCCATTTGCTCCCCCTGTGTTCTTAAACTCTGAGTGAAGTCTTTGGCTGCATTTCCAGCCTGTAAACCTCATTCAGTTGGAGGTTTCAGCATCTCCAAAAAAACAGACCCTCCAAAAAAACAGACCCTCTACAAAAACCAGAGCAGTGACAGGGAGTGAAGGACTTTCAGAACTTCCATTTCTCACCCATAATTTAAGAAAGCTGAGTGCTGAGATATCAGGCAAATCCTCACTCTACACCAGCAGAACTTCATGGCTGTGGGTTCTCTGTTTGCATACAAGGCATTTTCATTACATGCTAATTAAATCAAAGGCAACAGCTTTATGCATATTAAAGCTAGAGGAGTTTCAGAAACCAGATGCAAATAATGAGGTCAGAAGCACAATGAAGTGAAACTGAGAATTAAAACAGATGAATAATTGAACTGCAGTGTCTCTGTTAAACATAACTACTGATGTAAAGTTAATTACAGTTTGTACAAGAACAAGAGTAGTATCTCAACTAAACAAAGTGCTAAAAAATATGCATGTATTTTCTAAGGAATACTACTTATATCCAAAATGCCTTATTCAATGCTATGAGCATATAGATAAAATTAGGTGCTAAAAACCCACTGTCTTAACTGAGCAGCTAAAACAATGGCCAAAGAAATCAATGAAGTCTACACCAAATTTCTCAAAAGGAAGAGTTAAATCTTATTTCACACCCATTAAAATAGTTCCAAATATTCATGAAAAGTTTTAAAAGACTTGACAAAAGGCCAACTGAAATTGGCATAAAGCTTTCCACAGACTTCAGTGGACATCGATCCAAGACTTCTGCTGTGTTATTTCCCAAATGTCCAGCTCTTAAAAAAAAAAACCAAACCATTGACTCAAACGCATCCTAACAAGAGTTACAGAATGTACAGAGACAAAAAGTACAGTTTTTAGTTCCACTCAAATCAAATAAAAATTTAAATTAAGAACTTCCCTGAAATACGAGGAACAAGTAGAACAGATGACCTAAGAATGATGGCTGCTGGCTATTTAAGATCATCTGAGGTCAAAGATTCCCAGAAATCTAGTATTCACATCACATTGTTGGGACCATCTCATGTTATAGCATATTGGAGTCTTTCCTCATTCACTTTGCAGGGAAAACTCATTAAATTATCTTGTCTACAGATGAACTTGTCTACAGTTCATTTTAATCAAACTCTTATTTCCTGCCCTGATGCTCTGCTAAATCTCTGGCACTTTGGCACCACAGAGGAAACACAAAAGACCCATCTCTGCCCACAAAGGAGGAGTGACTGCCTTAGCTCAGGTGTCCCACCTGCGGGTTCTGCCTGCCAGACCATTTCCCATACTGAAAAAACAGGCATGTTGGGGGTCCAGAGAATATGAACTTAGAGCTACCTGACAACAGCCAGAAGCTGCCTTTGGGCCCAGACTGACCTACCAGAATTGGGCAGATGTCAATTTTTAAATAATGATATACAGCAAAGTGTGCTAGAAGAGGAGAGAGGTCTCCCCATGACTCCTGTACCTGTGCTCAGACTCCACCACAGACTGACAGGGAGATGAGGCCCTTCCCTCAGGTTTTATGATCAGGTAATAGCAGTCCCTTCACCAAGTACAGAAATGATCTTCACATCTGCAATCATCCCTCCATTCCTGCCGGGAGCACATGCTCCAAGGCAGCCAGAGGCAGCCCAGCCCAAACCAGGAGCAGCAGATCTGCTCAGAGCCTGGGTCAGCTCAACCACAGCACAACACTCGTGTCTGGACACGGTTTTTTGTACCAGCCAGCTCATGGCCAGCAGCTTGGAGAGCAGCAGCAGTGATTTCAGAGCCATTTCAAAAGTACCCCTGGAGAAACCCGTGTGGAGGTGGCAGACCCTGTGCTCGCACCAGCAGCCTGAGACAGAATCCTGCCGGGACAGCAGGAGAAGTGCCAGCTGTTTAGAACAGGTTTTGGGTCAAGCCTTGAAAATGTGGTAAATACATCATTTTCTCACACATGCCAAGGAATCCCAGGAAGAATAAAGTCCTGTTAAGTCTGTCAGCATTCATCATACGAATTCCTCTTTCACCCAAAGCAAAGATATTCAACCAATGCTATCACGAGGCTGTTCAAAGCAGTCCTGCACCATGTAAGCAGTTTAAATAAATTACTGTTTCTTTAGACAACGTGTAATGAAGTAGACTCACCTCTGGGGATGGGTTAAATTGGTAGTCTGAAAAATATGTGAGACTATAACCTTACTACAGTCATGAGCAAAACTACTTCCAAGAATTATATCCAGCAGTATAGTACAGCCTGACCTGGAACTGCAGATACCCGATATCACTGACTGACTTTTTGAGAGATGGCTTAACTGAGCCCCTCTCAAGTTAGGGTCAAAATGTCAATGCTCTGGAAAATATAATCAAAATGAGCAAATTAAGATGTGAAATTAGGTAGAAAAAAAAAATGACAAGCAGCATATCTGGAAAGCAGAAAGAAGGAGCTGAATTGCAGAAAAGTGTTGCTGAGGTGAAAGATATTTTTACCCTCGGGAAGCATCAGGAGCAAACAGCCAAGCCAATGGCAGTAAATCACAGTAATTAACCAAGTTCGTTCCCTCTCCACTCTGACCCACAGCCCCTTTGCTGGGAGTGGCTGCAGAGGGGACAGCAGCAGCTACAGAGCTGAGCTGGATTTTGCCTCCACACAGTTTCTGTCCCCCTTCAGAAGGGCACTTACACAGTTACCCACATTACTGAAGCACAGGGTAAGTGAAACAAGCCACTCAAACACAGTGACAGGGACACGATCCACGATCCACCAACCAAAAGTGAAAAGCCTAGACCCTAAATCCATACACAGATTGTTAAAGTAATGACAGACTTTTACAGAGTGTTAAGCACCCAGGAGCTCCCATTGAGCTGAACATTGTCTCTGCAAACATTTCCAGAGTGCTTTTATACCACTTTGGGAAAGCAAATGTTCTGGGAAACTAGTGAGAATGGACTCTCATGAGGTTTCCAATAATACACATGTATTATTGAAGTCAGGAATCCCACGAGTAAAACTCGGAGCATGTTCATTTTTGATCCCATCCCAAACCAGGCAGCACAAAGGCATGCAAACACACTAAAGGAAAGAGAGAATTTTTAACTAAACTTTTCCCTAGCTTTTATGTTTGCCGAAAAAACGCACCCATGCTTCAGAAAAGTATCCAGTCTGCAAATGGGCAGCTCCTGATGACTACCCCGGAGTCAGGGAAGTACAGAAGTGATGTTTTATTGGACTGGGTCCTTGGCCAATGAGAATAACCTCAGCAGACCTTTACTGATTTTCCCCAGATTGGAATACCTGGCTCTGTACCACAGCAAATGTTTAGGTTAAGTTAATGGCCTTTACACACACTAAAATATTTTTATCGTGAAAGAAGCATTAGAATCACTGGTTGCCTATTCTGACTTGAGAATTGTCAGCAGATGACATTTTTCTTTAAAATCTGACTCACAAAAATAACTCAATTATTCTGTTTTCTAACATAATACAGATTTCTCACAAATGTAAAATGTTACGAGTTCTTAACAATATAGCATTTTATTATTACCTGAGGATCTGACAGAAAGAGAGTACAATGTTTAAATTACCAGTCTGAGTTAGTCAATGAAAGACCACTCTGTTTGGTTGCTCAAAAGAAATGCTATGCAGAACATTCAGCAATTATTAAAACAAGGTAACAAAACTGCATGTCTTTAATTATTCCTATATGAACAAAGAGGGTGTTATCTCTCAATAGTGCCTTTGTATTTCTGCAGTTGACTGAACTTGTTTCAAACATCTTTATGCAACCCCCTGTCAGCATACAGCAAATAAGGAAATATTCTTATTTGTTCCTCCACTTAAGGTAATTGAACCAGTCACCTTGGTATTTAAATGTATTAAACTGGTATTTATTGCAGGGTAATGAGATATTCTAGAACTAACACAAAGTTGATTGCTTTGCCACAGATTAAATACTTGCTTGTCAGTATGTGAGCTCCCTCATTTCTCATATTTTGGGTTTTTTTGGAAAAAAAACCCACAGAAGTGAGCATGATAAATGAACAGAAGAAAAATACTAATGTAAACTACAGCATTATGGCACTAACTGTATACCAGTAATATTTAAGTGAAGCACCAGAGGTTTACCAAGTTGCACTTAGGATCAGTTAATTTACAATTCCATCAGGAGGGCTCTTTGGCTCCCTATAAAGGTTTTGGAAGGCAATTAGCTAAAACCAACAGCTCAAATTTGGCCTTGGTAGCTATACAAGCACTTGGGCATGGCCTGTTTAAGCAAATCCCTGCAATTGCTAAGATAAAATCTACATCTTTTATTAGTTATGACAGCTCTGAAATCCATCACAAAGCAAACAGGAAACAGAGGGATTATTTAATGAGTGCATTTATGCTTCACTTTTCCTAAAAAGAGGCAGCCCACTATTTGACATGTGCTGTCTGACAGTTGATTAGTTACTTAGGATACATCAAGTATAACAGAAAAACTTATTTCAGAGGGTATCTTAGTTAGTTCCCTAATCTGACATCCCACATAACTGGGTGCCCAGCTTCAGAAAATGCTCAAGGTGTGAGAGGAGGTTGACCTTTTGGAAATCTTCAGAAGCACCCTCTCTCTGTCCTCTCATTCCGTGTAACAGCACAAACTAAAAGCACCATTTATGTCCCTCTTAAATATCTGAAATTCGACTTCAAGATGCTCAGATTTTTTAACAGATCTTTGGACAGGGCAGAATTTCACCCTAACGATGGTTTGCTACAAATTATTTATGCTGCTTAAAGGATGAGGTGAAATGATGTTCTGGCAAGGTTCTCCTCCCCCCTTGTGTACAGCTAATCGATTTTATGTGGCTGGAGTTCAGATGTACAAATATTCTAGGGAAAGTGCATACGTTCTTAATGAAGCTTCTGTTCCTAGAGTGGTGATAAAGGCAAAACCAATAAAATTAGGGCATAGTGACACAGAAAATGAACAGCTTAAAAAAAAAAAAAAAAAAAGAACTGATAATAGATAACTAAAATCAGTACTTGGAAATTCCTTTCCATAGGTACTTAGCATTAACAGATGCTTGCTTGAGTGCTTCTGATCAGGAACATTCCTCCCTATCAGACAGGCAACTCCAAACATTAAAAGTCATGAATTAGGCCTTGCAGGAAACAACACTATAAATTATGAGATTTTTTTAAAAATAACGCTGAAGGGCTTCAGTGTTTTATTTTCTTTCTGATTTCTTCAACAATTTTCAACTAAGATTTTTAAGAGGCTTTTTTACCCTTCATAATCACATGTACTAGAATCAAACTTTAGTGGTTTTTGGTTGGTTGGGGTTTTTTTTAGTGAAAACACAGCTTTTCCAGTGATGACGGGCCATTGGCAGCCGGACCCTTCAGAACACTTCATGAGTGAGAGCAGCAGGCAAGCTTGAAATACTCCCTCTCCCTCACAAGACACCCTGTTGAGGCTGCAGGTAACAGAGAGGGACACTTGCCCAAGCCCTGGGTCACCACCTGGGGCTACCTGATGGCAGCCCCTTCACTCTGTTCAGTTGTGGCTGCAGAGTGACTCACACCAACTGCACCAAAGCCCCAAGCAAACGCCCTCCACAGGGGTGGTTCACCACCCAGGCCCACTTTTCCCCAGTGAAGATCCTCCAGATATAAACTTCAGCCTGGCAGAGCTGATGCAAATGAATTTGAGGGGGCAGAAGATCTGAGCCTGTCTGACCTGGGATAATTTGCATTCAAACAAAATAAATCCAGCTCAATTCCCATAGCAATTTTGCTTTGCTATGAATAGCTCAGGCAGCTCCAATAACGAGGGGCTCGGGTTACATCTGATTGCCAGCTGTATTGCTTACTAAGAAGTTAGGTCAGTGGTTCCCAACCTTTTAATTTTCCTTGTTGGAGTATACATTGCTATGGATTAGTTACATGAGAGAGTGGTCACAAGGAACTCTGTAGGGAGCAGAGTATCAGCTTTGCTGATATTCCACATACACAGACATATACATATGTTGAAATATCTATGTGGGAAGGAGAAGGGGAGTGGAACAAAAGACCTTAGGCCATTAAGGGAATGGAAAACAAGAAGCAAAGATGGCCCAAGAGTGAGAATGTCAGGCTGGCGCCTGGGTTATCTGGATTAAACTCCCAGTTCTTCAGCATTTCAGCTCCTCTGCTCCTTCTGTCTCAGTTTTATAGGCAGGATTTTGTAACCAACCCAGAAAATGTTCAAGAGAGATTTGTGAAGGTTCACATTTGACCCTGGCTGGGTGGTTCTGTTAAAGAGCCTCCATGTGCCCTACTCTAAGCTACAGCCCCAGCCTTCAGGATGTCCCTGAGCAGCTTGGGCTGTGTTCCTGTTCTTTTGCTTCAACAGTCTCTTTGAAACAGGCCAGCAGCCTAGGTGCCTCCAAATATCTTTCCCCCCCCACCCAAGAAAAGGTAAATCAGTAAAACCTTGACTGCATTCACATGATTAAACCCCAAATACAGGGCAGCAGCACCCCAGAGATCCACCAAGTTTTAATAAGACCTCACCATTTTCTCAGTTTTCCACAATATTAAGAAACCTGTACAATGGCAACTGCACATAACATTTTGACAGCCATACAAACATCCTTAGCATCCAGAGCTTGGTTTATAATGGACATTTGAATAAGGAGTTATTTACTAAGATAAATGCAGTATCTCCCATCTGTGTTCCATGTCATGAAGAACCCTCATATTTGTAAGCCCTGTCCACAGCCACAAAACCTGCTTTCCCCAGATTATATTGCCAAGTGTGTCATGGGTCCAGAAAGCTTTTTTTTTAATCTCCCTGTAGCCAAGTGCTACTGATCTGCACTGCTCAGCCTTCCTGCACTCATCTTTGTCCTGCTTTAAAGCTGCACACACTCACACTCCTCTCCCACAAATCAGCCAATGCTTTTATTTTAAGGGGATGATGCCCAAATGTGAGCATGGTATAACTGCTCTGTTGAAGACACTGTGCTGAAGTTAAAAGCAGGAAGCCTGGATTTGTCCCAGACTAGAGAAATTTTTAATACTGTTATAAATGGAAGTTTGATGAGAAGTAATTTTGAGTACTATTTTCTAACTACAGAAATCTCTGTAGTAGAAACAACTGTGATGACATGCAAAAACTGCCACAAAGAGGTCCTGTTGGATATGAAATAAAACATCATGCCATGGCTATTTTAAAATGGACATAGAAAAATACTACCTTAATATTGGTCCAAGTTTTCAGCATAAAGTGATCCATTCTTCAACCTAATGTATCCATTTACATCTCCTGACATCTTGTCTGCTGACAAAGTCAGAGCCCAAAACACAAGCCTAAACCAGTACTTGGAGTGTTAACACAATGGTTTGCAGGTATTCAGATCCATGTTTGAATTGTACCCACTGAACAGGCCAGAAGAACTAAAATGGTCACAAAAGGTTATACTAAAGTCTGGTGATGGCAAAAATCAATGTAAGCCTGTGAATTATGTAACTGTTTAGCAGGGATGACTCCTAAGAAAGATGATGTGGGAACATTTATTTATGTCTTTTCATTAAAGAAATCAGTTCGACCTTTGAGAATCAGAGGTGAAAACAGGAGACGAAGAAGGTTAGGAGAGGACAGACACGTTCCCATCTCTACAGTCCCACAGGAACTGATCCAAGAAGGGAGGGCCTGGATACCTGTGTCAGCAAGCACACACTGTGAAGAGCATTTCTTCATGAAAGCATTTGTACAATAGTGTTTTTAGCACACTACCTTACATATCAGGCTCTCAAAATATAGTCTGTGGAGCTTCAAAGCTCTAAGTAACCCTGTGATGTTCTCTGAGATTTCAGAAAATAGGAAAACTAAAGTGACAAAGGGAAGGTTGTGCCTGAAAGTAACTTCTTTTTCCATGAGATATTCTTGATATTAAATTAGTCTAAGATGTCCAGATATCTATTGCACAGATGTTGCACTATGTTAAACACCATAGTCCTTCTACTGAAATAAAGATGCAGTGAAGACAAGGGAGGTATTTTGTTGACAGCTCAGCATGTTGCAAAGTTATAAAAGGATGGTAAAATAATAAATATATATCAGCAGAAGATTTAAGAGGCAAAATTTCCTAAGCAGCCTGACCTTGTTTCTGCAATGAATCTACTGAACAGTAGGTTAAGCAAAGGTCAGGTTAAGCATAGGTTAAGAAAAAAAGCTCCAAGGGGAGGAATGTGCTGTCAGGGTCACCAAGGCTCTGGGACATCAGGGAAGTGTGTGAGAGTCACAGACACTTCAGCTTCAAATGTAGATCATAGTCCCAGGGCCTGGGTGTTCTCCCTGCTCCATCCTGACACCACAGGACACAGCCAGCAGTGAGAGAAGTGCTCTTGGATCTTGAGCCCTTGCCTAGAAATCAGGACACACCTGGTCTGCTGAGAAGTGCTGCACGTGTCAAATAATTAGTGCATCAAAGCCCACCAACATCCATAAACAAGAGACAATTTGCCTACTTTCATAGGCTAGAACTAGAAAAATGAATGTGAAAAGTGGCAAATGTGGTCCTTCAAATTCCCAGTCTCTGCACAGCCTCTGATTTAGCATTCTGATATTCTAACTCCTCTGCTAGAGCCTGTCCTCAAGCCCCTGTCCCACCTATGACCGTATCCTTGACTTTTCCCCAAAACAATTGGCTGCTCAGTGGCCTCTAAAGGAGCACTGCCTGCCAAAAGACTATTGGCATGATGGTAGTCAAGCACCCTTTGTGACTACATGTTTTCCTACAGAAGCTTCCAGGAGTTAAAGCACAATCCTGGCACTTCTCAGTGCGAATCTGCCCCACTTCACACGTTGTGACTAAATACATGAGTGTTCCTGCAATCCATCTGGATCATCAGTCAGTCACTCCACCTTTTCTTCTTTCCAGGTGGTAACGCAAACAGAGGAAAAGCCAGAAGGAGCTCTTGTGAAACATTTCCTCTCTTCACAGCATGTTACACCACACACTCCTCCCACTGCAGAAAACCAGCGGTGTTAATGTGCTCTGGAAGTAAATTAGGCACAAATAGCACCATGGGGAACTTAAATATTTTGAGTGTATACCATATAATCAGGAAATGCCCACCCTCTTTATCTGTTAGGAACAAGGAAACTGAAAGCTTTGTAATTTTAAACTGCCCATCAGTTGCTATGAATCAATCAGGCCTCTTGCTGGGGAGAGACAGCACACACAAGGCTGGCAAGATAACAGAGGGTTTAAGCTACACTCCCCATCCTGTCGGAATAGTTTCAGCCCAAGATTCCACATCTGATTCCACCCCTCTCTGTGGCTTCACTGAACCCCCCAAGGGGACTTGAATAGGACACTGAACTTTCCTAGATTGTCAGATTATTTATACCATCACTAATTCTCAGAAATGTCACTAATCTGAAATAAATTTAACCTTGTTTTCAATAGCAAATAAATTTTATAAAAATAATTTAGAGATTTACAGTGACTTAGTCCTTTAACATATTTTAACAAATGATAAAGGAAGTCATGCAAGACTGATATACAACCACTACATTACCATTTTTTTTGCAATAACCCAACATCCATCCACTTACTACAAAAATCAAAGACAAATCACAGCTACTTTCTCTTTAAAATTTAAGTCCCTTCCTGGAAGAAGCAAGAAGGTGTTGACTTAAATGATAATTACTATTTTGCTAGGAGATAATACAGTTATTGAACAGCAGAAGAGAGAACAGCCATAAAGAGCACTGCCTTGTGCAACTTTATGGACGTACGAATAGATCAGTATTTCACTAACAATGGATGCCAAATTGCACCATCCTTTGTAAGATAAAGATTAAAGAATTGACACTAATTCAGTGCATTGGTATAGAAAAGTATGTATGAATATATAAATTCCTCTTCCTTTTTATTGGCAGTTCAAACACAAGAAGCCAGGTCCAAAAGCTAAGCTGTTGTTAAGGGCATGTGGCATGTCCAGGGAGATATTTTGGAGCATATGGGCACCATCCAGGGCAGGCTGATGGTGGGCAGGAAACACAGCCCCATGGGAAATCCTCCACATCTTCTGTTAATCCTAACACAGGAGTAGGGCTGTGGAGGCAGAATGACCAAATGCTTCAGTTTGCAGAAGACAGACCTTCATTCTGGATGAATAACATTTCCTTCTGTTTTGTTTCTCACATCAGAGTGTGTTCCTGACTTTCCCAAACTGTAGTCTTTCAAATGACTAAATAAATCATGTGAACAGCCACAACAAAAAAATACACAATTCCCTCAGCCCTCAAGCTATTTGCAAGTAATGTAGTGTTGTGGTGCTGCTCTGCACCAGAAAGCTAGTTTTCAAGAAATGCTTGGGAAATTACAACTAAAATAAACTTCTAAGGGCACTGTAACCCAAAAGCTGAGAACCTGTAAACAGAACCAGGGCAATATTCAGAGGCCAAGACCACGGTCTGGCATGTTTTTGCTCCCAGCTTCATCTATCTGTGGTGATGTACCAGCCTCTATGTTTGGCTTCTGGTCCAAACTGTCCTTTCATTGGTATTTTGTCTGTCCCACAGGCTGATGGAGAACACAAGCCTTTGTCACCACCTCACGAACCTGATGTTCCCTGACACGTGGCACTGACTGTACCCTGTGCTGCCCTGGCTCCCACCCTGTCCTTGGGACCACGGATGGTCCTCATTAAGCTGGACCTGCAGGACTGTCTGTGCCTCAGGCAGCTAAAATGACCACCCACTCTCTCTGGTAAACACAGGAATCAATTAACCATTCCTGTCACAGTGTTCTCCTCTCTGCAGTTACTCAGCTCTTGCCGGATGGGCAGAAGATGAACGGGGTCTTGTCCCCTACAGGTGTGCCAGGATGACACTGATCATCTCCTTGCACATTTTTGCAGATCGAACTGGGAAGTCCCTCTGCTGTCTTACAAGGGCAATAAGCCTCAAAAGCTACCATTGTCTGTTTCTCTCAATACCAGATGTGCCTTTATCAGGGTTTGATTTGGGTTAGGCCAAACAACCACTTAACGTTTACTGTTGGCTTCAAATTTTTTGGTGGCCATCATGCTTCCTTTACTCCCTCATTGTCAGAATACTCTGGCAACAGAGTGGAATGAAAACACTTGGCACTAATACACTGAAACGTATCTGGCAACTGCAGGCACTACATGCCAAGCACTTGAGTGCATTTTCTAGCAGTAGCAGCAGCAGCTGATTCTCTGGGAAACTGCCTGAGCTCCTGCCTCATTTCACTGCTGGCTGTCACAACTCTGAGCAGTCCATGAGAACAGCACAGGGTCACAGCCTGCAAATGGGTTTCTTTGCCCTTCAACATCCTGTTTTCCTCCATTTAACTTCTGATTCAGTGAAATCTGATTATACAGCACCCCCTTGGATTATGTACAACATGCATTTTGGGGTCTGCCAGGAGAAACACGCTTCACTTTTGTGATGAGCCAGTGGTGCTTCCCATTTTCCAATGTCTTTCTAAACCGAATAGCAACTACAGTGATGTTTCCCAAAGAAGTGGTGTGCCTATTGACTCAAGGGCCAAGATGATGTAGGGAATAAGAAAAGAGACCTCTCCCTAGGCCAGGTTCAGATCCAAAGCAGTCAGCATAACACATATTACTCACCACAAGAAGATGAAGCCCATAAACCAGCAAATACCTGTCAATGAGAGTGGGCAATACTGGAGTGCAGGAATCAGCAGATGTCAGCAGCTCCCTTGTGTCTCAGCCTGGAAATTACCCTTTTTCTGTCCCAAGCTTTTTCTTCTCAAGCTTTTGCTGCCAGAGGCAGGATAACAAGCTGACTATTAGTACATAATGTCTGGACTGCAAAAAAATATCCACATGGCCTTGAGCATGGCTTGTGGTATGAAGAGAACCAGCAAATAGAGAAAAAACCTGGAGGCTGGAGGTCCTGCTGTGGTAGGCTGGTCTCTCCAGTGATTTCAGAGACATTTATTGCAAACAATGGAAGAGCGGACTACAAGGAATTATTCTTTACCAGAAAAAGTAACAAAAAAGTGCCAAAGTGACACAAGCATTTTTCTTGTCTATGCCATAATTATCCACAGTAGACTGAAAAAAAAAAACCAACAACAAAAACAAACAAACAAAAAAAACTACCTCAGCCCTACCCCAAGACTGATATTTTTATAGTTAATTTATACTTTCATCTAACAAAATAAGTAATATAACTTTCTGTCAAGTGTTAACAAGAAATGACACTGAGTAGCCATATTTTTACAGAAGTTTAAACCTTCTTCTCTGATGCTGCCTTATACCTGCTATTTATACCTATCCCTTACCATGACCAGCTTATACTTTACTAGCAGTATTAACTTGAATGATTTCTTTAGGTTTACTCTCGCCTAATTTTAAGACACTGTTTTGATGACTTCTTCCTAAAAAAAGAATGAGAGTGTGGCATAAGACAGGCCTGGTCAAAAAAGAATTATTCTTAAATGCTTGCTCTTTTCACTGAAGTGCAATAATTTGCACACAGCAAATCTGTTTTTAATTTCATGATTTAAAAAGAACTAATTCTATTCTGGTGTTATATAAATTTTCTATCTCATGGCAAGGAAACTGCAGGTCTGAAGAGTAATCCATGTTTCATTAGTTTGTGTGTTCTGCCACAGAATATAATATTACATTCTTAAATTAGTTGGAAGCCACACTGTGCTGCAGAGTATAAAAACAAAAGTGAGGGCTCAAGCTAGGTCAAGCATATTTTGTATAGGTCCATTAAAAATCTCATTCCATTAATATTAATAAAGATGTTGAGATACAAAAGTCCTTCAATTAACATATATTAGGCAGGCAGGCACAAGCATTCAAGTGATCCCACTGTGAACAGCAAGAACCCAGTCCTCAAAGAATAAAGCCCCGAGTGTGCTGTGTACAGAGAGGGGCAGCCTGAAATGCTAATGCCCAGGGGAGTGAAAAGGCAACACCCCATTGTCTGTGCAAGCAAATATCACTTTATTGCCTCAGCTTCCTCTTCTATGAAGCAGGTTTGTGCAGGGCCTTCTTATTCCAGTAAGACTAATTTCAAGACCTATGATCTTTGTCATCAGACCTTTAGTCTTATACTATTTTTTGGCAGGAACTTGCTGGGCAGCCACACACAAGATTCAGGAAAGGGATTTTCATCTCGCAGTACAACTTGTTTGCAGATTTCCCCAGCTTATGAACTAACGTTGTAAAGAAAGAAATTACCTTGCATGTTCCAGAAACTGCTCTGGACAATAATGGTTCCCACGGTACCGAGCTTCAACCATCAAGACTCATTCCCTTGCATCTGACCTGATTATTTGACATTTCTTCACCCTCATTCTTGGTGACTTCCGAGCACGATAAACAATAAAAGGTTACTGATGTCAACCTATTATGAGCCAGGATGTTGTTCTCATCTAACACAGAGTAAAGCCAGCACTGAAGCTTAATTAATACATGTTTGTAAATTGTGCTGAGCTGCAAGGCATTATGATTTCAGGTTTCTTCTGTAAATGTTTACCTCAGAGCTTTAGTCAATGCTCCACTGTCTGAACCAAAGATAAGTTCTGCTTCCATCAGCTATTCACATAGCTGGTCAAATCACTGTCAGAGCAAATCAATAGGAAATTCCTTTAGCATACTGTAATTTATGGTAGACCTGCAGCAACAGAATTGGGATTAAAATGGGATGAGAAAAGGCAAGAAAGAACCAACATTTCTGCTCCCAGTGACATGATCAAAAAGACAGAGGAAAACCTTGTTTGTAATGGAATTATCCATTAAAGTTCAATTCAGATACCGTTTAAGGGCTAGTCAGAGCCTTCCTAACACAAAATAGAAAAAAAAAATATATTGCAGTCTGAGTTTCAGCTGCTAAAACTCACTGTAGGTCCACTGCCAGCTCCCACTGCAGAGACAACTAAATTTAACCCCTCTCCTGCCAGCTCACTGAGAGAAGACCATAACAAAGTGAGGCACACAGAGCTAACAGCTCCTGTATGTGGTCAGCAGTCCACTCAGAGGAAACACTCTGGATGACTAAAGGCTGCTGACATTAGTGGGGCTGTTGTCAGGTTACCACTGGACACTGCAACTTCCAAAAAGAGAAAGCAGGTACCTTCTAGAAAATCCCTAGAGAGCTGTAAGTCAACACCATTGCCCATACTCAGGAGAGAATGAAATCAAATGCAAATAGCTCTGAAATGGTCTTGAAGAATTGACTGATGTGTTATGGGCATCACTGCTCTGGATGCCTTTGCTTAGCATGGCCCCAGCTTTTATCTTGCCCTCATCCGTGGGCTGCAAATTTCCAAACCACAGGCACTGAAAACAGTCTTTAGACCTCCAACCTTCTCTCCTGTTTGCAGTACTGGGCAGCAATCCCAGTGATCCATCTACTTTCAATGAGTAGAGGACATGCTGTACATCAGACACACAAACCCATCCCTAAAAAGTTGCAAGTCAGAAAAAATTATCTTAAATACCTTGTGGACTTAAACACAATGCAGTGACAAACAAAAATCATAGGTGCCCAAAGATCTGAGGGACTTATAAGAGCTGGTAAACTCCCAGTGACCATCCAGACCAGTCCACAGTGAATCAAAGTCAAGTCTCCAACTGAGTGCAAGTGTGCAAGTCACAAAGCTGTCACCATAATCAGGGCACTGGTTCTGCAGAGAGGGTAAGGAGGAAATAAGCCTGGAAAAAAACAATGTTTAAGACCAGTTTTGATATCACTTTTTGCTCAAATTAAGTGGACTGTGTGTCAGGATCAGGGCACAACCAAGGCACTCCTGTGCTCCCCACTCCACTGCCCTGTGTCAGGTACAGAGCTCCAGGAGTGGGCAGCTTGAGTTGGAATTGAACTACAGTTTCACAGACTGTCACTGTGTTTTGGGTAAACAAAAGCCTTTACACACCAGGTCTGCAAACCTGGTACCTTCCTCAAACACTTCTGAAGTGAAGGAAGGAGAGGGGAAAGACAGAAATAAAACCTCGTTTAGGTTAATTGTTAGTGACTATAAGCTGCTATTAGTTATTTGAATCTGCCTCTAAAAGGAGAAATATTTCTGATATTTCTCAGCACAGCAGTTCACAGCTGTGCAGAAGAGAATACTCTGCCTCTCGGCAGTGGGGATGGTATGGTCCAAATGAAAATAGTGGTCCAAATGAAAATAAAAATCCTCATGACATCAAAGACATCCTGTTATGAAGAGGTCAAGTCTGTGCAGACAGGTCATCCTCTTCTGACCCTCATGAGGGCATCTGTCTGTAAGCTTCTCTCTAACGGACTAGGGAAAGTGTGGGAACTAAGTTTTGTGGAAAGACTTTGCTACAGCAAGAAAAACGCTGATGTTACAAGTACAGAGAGAATCTTGCCTTTGGAAGTGATGGTGAGACTGCAGCTTAACAAGAAGGGCCAGGATGAACTGTCTACCTCTGTACAAATGGATGGCTCCCTGTTCCTGGAACCACTCTAAAGGTGCAAGCAACAGTGCTCACAACAGCCTCGAGTCTGGTTGGAAATACACTGACAAAACATTTCCATGCTCTGCTGGAGCAAAACCAGGGCAGGCACAAGTGACAGAGGACCAGCTCCTGTGGGTACTTGAGAGCTGCTGTGCATCCACAGCCCACTGTGTTCAGTCTGATGGAGTTAAAGTGCTCTCAGGGACACAGTGCTTCCTCTATGTATGTTGCAGGTTTTTAAATATAAAACCAGGAAGAAATGCAGCCTCTATTACTTTATCTGTCAAGCAGAAGCAGGTTATTTCTCATCATTAACCCTCTTTAATTACATTTCTTACCTATCAGGAATCAGTAGTGTCAAAATGCCTGGGATAACACTGTCTTTGTCTCACAGAGCTAAAGGCAGAGTTAAACAGAAAGCTTATAAGACAGATATGGAGAAGGGCAATCAATAACCTAATCTCACAATTCATCACAGTCAGTTCAATGTTGAGACCAGAAACAGTGTCTTGTATTTGCCTAGTATAAATTAAAATATCCTCAAGAATATTACTTTTCCCCATCGTCACCTCATTTTCCTGTAGAGATTTTTCTCATTTTCATATTTACCATATTATGGACTAATGGAATAATAACAGAAAAATGTTCATCAAAACAATGGACAAAATTATGATCCTGTAAAACACAGTTTGTGTTTTATAAATGATGGAGATGCAATGGTGTGTGAATATAAAGAAAGTCAAAGAACTCATGCCAGATGCTGCTCATGTCATGCTGGCATAATGGCAGAAAACACAGGATTTGTGTACTGGCTTCTGGGTGGACTAAAACCAGTTTTAAGACTAAGAAAAGTCACCAGCTCTGTACTTAGTTTCTCTTCAAGGTCCCACTGGGCCAAATTTTGTCATATTTTTACAGCTGTAGATTCCTAAAGGAACCTCACTACAAACAGCAATTATTTTGTACCTTCACCAGCAGTCTGGCTCACTGAGTTTGATGGGAGTTTGGCTGCATAAGAACCTTGGTATTTGTCTCAACATATTTAATTGGACTTAAAGTGTGAGCTCTAGGAATAGGAGGCTGTTGTTACACGAACTTACATGATGCTAATACAGGGTGCAATTAAATGACTACAAAGACTGGGTACATGAGTTGCCCTGCCTGCCTCTCAGGTGGCCAGACTGCATTAAGCAGCTTTAATTTTGTGGCTTCTTTGATTCTTGGAGCAAAGTCCTGCCCTCAGACAAGCACACACAATCTCCACTGAATTAATACATCTCCTGTATATCTCTCAGTGCTACGTCTAACCCTTTCTCCAGTCTTAGACTCCTCTGACAGCTCAGCGAGTGTAACATGATTCATCCTTCCCTCCTCTTTCTCTTCCCTTGACTAGACACTAATAAACATAACAGAACTTGAGACAAGAGAAAGAGGCCCCTTACAATGACAGATTCAATCACATCCTACCAAAACCAGAGGAGGGCACCACTACTTCTTCTAATTAAGGTACATAAATAAATGGGAGAGAATGGCCCACATTCACATCTGGTACAAGCAGGTGCAGTCTCTCAAGCCTCCATTCTAAGGGGTTTGCTTAGGGCTAAATTTGGCCTGAACAATAAAACTGTGTATTCTATAGTTTTAAAGGACCTGAACTGTTCCACTCAGCAGTACTTGTTTTCTCTGACCCAAAACACACACAGATCTCCTCTGGGACTCGATGGCAGGCAAGTCCTTTATGTTGTACGAGTGGTTTGCTCCTCTGGGCACATGTGTAGTTCTTGCTCTACACCCTCACCTGTCTCCTGCACCAGCAGTGCCCCCACAAATGCTGTATAACAAACTACTCACTCATTAGGTCACCAATCCCTGTGTTGTGCATTGGACTACAGTAAAACTTGTTTGACTTTGCAAGAGAGTTCTTGTTCACAAGGGAAACGTGACTCCTGCTCCTAAATGCAGAGCCACAAATTACTTTTGAGAGTGTCCCTAGAATACAGCTGGACACCTCTGAGGTTCTCTTGTACTCTGCCTTGATTTACTGTGTGACTGCAGACAACTCACTGTATACAGGAGATTCTGTATACAGAAACATAAAGTAAGGAGACAAAAACTGGCAAATAAAGAGAGACAACACAGGGATACACAGACTAGGAAGGCAGCAGTGAGGCTTTTAGATGTCATCGTGGAAGCAGAGTTAGAGATGCTGAACCTATAGCAGCTAGTAGATATTGGTTTTATTGCAGATTAAATAGCACATGTGGATGAGAATGGGCAAGAGGAACGAGGTAGGAACACAGACACAACCACACTGAGTAGGTCCTAAAAAATCAGTTCCATATTCTAACAGTGGCCAGCATCATCTCCTTCAGGAAAACAGAAAAAACACTGCATTCTGTGGATTTGACACAGTCTGCCTCCCAGTTAGCTAGCTAAAGGCAATTATAAGTAA
Organism: Lepidothrix coronata; assembly: GCF_001604755.1. NCBI lineage: Eukaryota > Metazoa > Chordata > Aves > Passeriformes > Pipridae > Lepidothrix > Lepidothrix coronata. The sequence goes on along the minus strand of NW_016690559.1, from coordinate 117,891 downwards.
TAATGAATTACAAAATAATAATAGTAATAAAAAAATTATTAGAATAAGGAAGAATTAGCTCAAATCAGGGGTTTGGAGAAAAAAAAAAAAAGATTGAATTTGGAAAAAACAAACAGTTTGAATTGGAGATGTAAAAAGGGAATGAAGCAACAAGAGAAACCAGTAGCCTGGATGTAGCAACTGGGAGAGGACAAGGGACTGAAGGAAACTCCAAGAAGTCATGCAGGGATAACAGAAGAGGTTTATTAAAAGCAATAATGAATATCAGTGGAGAAAGAAGTTGAACATTTTGCATTTCTATTCAGGCCACATTAAGATGATGTCAAAGAGAGAAACCAGTTGTGTATTTACTAACATAAACAAACTCATTGACCCGAAGGTGTAATAGTTAAAAAAAAAAAGACGTTTGAGAGTGAGAATGTATTAACAAAATATATGAAAAACATTATCACAGCGCTGTGGAAGGAATGTATGATGTTCTCCACAGACAGCCCAGAACACAGTTTTCATTTAAAAAACAAGGAAAAACACAGCTTTCTTGCTGCGTAACAGATGCCCCAGCAAGCAAAGGATGCTGACTGAAGCACGAGAGGGCAGAAAACAGAAAAAAAAGCAAATTTCCATTTGAAAAGCAAAGCACCTAAACATTTTGATCATGAAAAGAGGAACTACTATAGTAAACTTGCGCACATCCCCTGAAATGCCAACTTACTGTATCAGAGCATGAAGAGCATAGATCCAGTTCTGCCTTCTGACACATCAAGAAAATTGTGTTGACTGATGGAAACATTTGGTCTCAAATCAACAAATCAGCATAAAAATGTAGGGCCTTCCTGTCAACTAAGCCATTAAATCATAAGATACACACAACTCTTAACAGATCTATACCAAGGCAACAAATTCTTGCTCCTTTCCAGTGTTAAGTTAAGGTCATCCTGCCTAACAAACCATTTCATATAGACTCTCTCCAAAGTCTCCTCTGCAGGCAATAGCAGATAACAGACAGCTGAATGACTGAATACTCTAGGTCATCCAAAAAATTAGATCAAAGAGTCCCTGTAGTCTATTGAAATGCAATTGCTTCCAAATCACATTGTGGTGTTCCAGGCTTGAAAGAATGGGTCACTGCAGCTTTATTGTAGAGAAGCTATTGCTAATGAAAGGAACAATGGAAAGATTAGTGCTACCAACCATATAGAAGAAACACCACTTTCGGTTTAATTGCAGTGAACAAAGCAAATAGGAAAGAAGGGCAACCAAGTGACAAAAGTAGTTGGTGCAAAAAGGATATAGAAGCTATTCACAAGGTTCTCTTGATCAGAGCACAGCGTCCAGACTTAACATATGATTACTGAATTTGGATCACAGTGAGAAGTGACGTGGTTGTCATTACAGACAGCTGACGACACATTTTTAAGAGGGCAGCCCTGTAAACTGAAAGACACAATCCTGTTGATAATTTGCCTGAGATTCATTAGGTGCACTGAAATTAACAGATAGATAAAGGAACAATTATACTTTGGGATACCTACTCTACAGGAGATTACTGTAAGTAAAGGTTTACTTCATTTACCAGTTTAAAAATAACAATTTAAGGTGAAATCTATTGAACCTTGGAACTAATTAAAGAGAGATTCTAATTGCTGATAATCTAGGTATTGCCAGAATAAATTCGTTCATGCCACAATATTTATTCTCTTTTGATCAGTTTCTGGATCTTTCCTAAGTGAAGCTCACCAGTCATAACAACCTCTGTGTCGAGACAGTGGTAAAAGATCCATTTCAGTCTCAGTTAAGATCACCACATTCTGTTCCTCTGTGACCTGAGGCAGGCTTGAACCTTCCTTCTCCAGACAAGACTTGACAAGCCCAACTTCACTTAGCTCAGAAAGCATGTTAAAAACCAAAACGTGACCAAACAGGGGGGATCACCTAAACTGTACCTGTGGCGTGTAGGTAGAGCATTTCCCTTAGAGGAAAAGGCAAAACGCTGAAATAAGTGAAAACAGGGTATTTTCTGAGTAAATCTGGTAAAAAGTAGCAATTGTGAACACGAGGCTTCCAGAGAAACAACTAAGCACATCCAATATTAACAGTTCAGCACTAACAACTTTAAAAGCCAAAGAAAGCTTCATTCCAGTTCCGGGCACCTGCTCCAAACTCCCACTTGCAACTGTTCAAGTGAATTGTAAGATACTAATTCCTCTAAGTTGCTGAGGAAAAAAAAAAAAAAAGAAAAAAGAGTAGAGCATTCAAAATATAACCCAGACCACTTCAACCAGTTATCAACAGCCCTTCCTAATGAACAGGCTTCTCAAGTCACTGATTCCAGTTTCAAAGGAAACACTGGCTGTCTCAAGTGCTCCTTCTTCGGTCCCATCACACAGTTCAATAGCCCTTAGAGACAAGTACCTTTGCAAAACAGATTTCTAGAGGGTGACCCAACATATCCTCTGGACCTTAGTCAAGCACAAAGCACACAGATGACTTCATATAGCAGTGCTAAAATGACACTGCCTTACTCTGCCTCCACAGCAGACTGCTTTGCAAGTGCAAGGGTTTAAGCCTAAAAAACATCCATAACTATTAATTCTGTAGATGATTCTTCTAAATTGCATCAGTACAGACTTCTCTGCAGGCAATGAGCACTGTCAAACACACTTTGAAAAAAACACTTGTGAGTGACAATTTTTCATGAACTTTGATGACAGCCATAAATGGAAAATATGCAACGATAATATTTAACACGTTCATAAGAGATCAACTCATCAAGACTTGTAAACCCAAATAAGGCTTGAATTATCAAAGGAAACAAAGGGAAACTGGTTCATGACTCCTGCTGAGCTCGGAAATTCACCCATCCTTAAAGCAGTTGACAAAACTAGGTAAAATAATATTTTTTCACAAGCTTCTGGATAGTTGTTGGTTTTTTTTCCTTTATTCATAGCAGTTCACAAAGGCAGGAAGAGCTTATACTTCAGAGCGAGCAGAAATGTATAAACTATCACAAGCCATAACAAATTGTTATGGGATAATTACTAGGACTACCAGCCAGTCTTCTGTTTGTTTTTTCCCCTGAAAGACTGTCATCAACAAATACAAAGGGTGTGATGTTTTCCCTGAAAGACTGTCATCAACAAATACAAAGGGTGTGATGCAGTTCACTGGCTTTAACTAAATCTCTTCTGTTAAATGCAGTAGCAACTAGTGGTGCTAGGAAAATCAGCAAATGGTGTACGGTACCCTGAATATTATAGGAATTACATTCCTTCAGCTACTATTCCACATACGAAAATACTTTTAGTGCTGATTTGTTTTAAATAGACACTTACCAAGCCTACACATGTAGATATTGCTACCGAAGAGGTGCTATCATTCCTTATAAATCCCTGGTAGAAACACTGCTCAATGTCATGTTCCTGAGAATTTGACACTCCATCTTTCCCGAGTACCTGGACAATAAAACTGTTGCTTAAAATGGTCGAAGGTTTAAGTTCTAAGTGAAGTTCCTGTCCAAATGCTGAAAATTTGTAGTGCAAGGAACTCTTTGAACTCTGAGTTGATCTCTTTCTCCTAGTACTGTGCAAAACATCATGTGAAATGTACGATCCGCTGGAATCCACTCTGACAGGTGTCACAAACACATAATCTGTAAGGATAAAAAGTTAGCCATCAGCTTTTGTATCCCACAAACCAGGTAAGCACCACTCTGACCCGGGGAGCACCACGCATTCACTCTGGGATGAAGCCTTCCCTCACTCAGGGACTGGCCTGAAAGCTCTGCAGGCTCTGTGTGTGCAGCCTTGCCTGCATAAATTCACCCCTGTTAAGTCTCACAGGCTCTCAGACTGTGTTTGTTTCTTTTGTGCCCCACTGAGAGGCACAGACTAACTAGCATAGCTGTGAACATTCCCACAACTGCTCCTCTGAAGACATTTGTCATCACCAGCAGATCTGTAGACTTTCCCCTCCCCCTGTATTAATTGCTGTCAAATGTGAAGGCCGTTCTGGTTTGAGAGCCTTTTTCCTTCCCTAAGAATGCAGCAAATATTGTATCACTGTAGGGATAACCATGACTGAGACTTTGCAGAACTATACCACTTGTTCAAATGGATTAAAGGATTAATTTATTAATGCCTTAACTGAGTGAGACCTCATCTCTTTGTAGTGACTTGATTAGACTGGGTTTCAAATTGTAACTGACCTTCAGCAGAAAGAGATTACATCCTACCTAATAACCTTTAGTCAACCACCGCTAATTGCATGTCAAAGAAATGTATTGTTTTGAATAAAACGTGAAAAATTACAAAACTATTTTTGAGAATGCTGAGATCTACTCAAAACCACTTAGGAAAGGGGAAAAAATAGAGGCCATGATTCACCTGGCTGTGTGTGTCTTAAGCCTGAAGTACATTACCATTGGTGTTGACCTAGCAGGCATTACTTGTGTCCCAGAACCAGGGTCTGAATTTTATCTGTTTCCTGAACTAGGATCTTTGCACCTAGTCCTGGTTACACAAGTAATTATGCTGAATAAACTGCTTTCCAACCCCATTTTAATTTTTGGGCTGTATTTCTCTATGGATACTTAGATGTCCATGCATTTAACAAAACAATTAATTTCTCTTAGTAAATTGAAATAACACCATGTAAAAAAGAGGAAAACCCCTTTCTTCTTGTGTTGTAACAGATGTTGCAAAAACTATCAATCTCTTTGCCTGAATAGACTTTATTGGACACACATTAAGCTGAGAACATAACCACTGATAGGTTGTTTTCCCTTAGACAGTGGAAACAATACATCAAGAGCTTTCACTTTCCTCTAGTGGTGTTAATCAACAGCAGAAGTTGAGGACGCTAAGAAGGCTGGTGGCCAAAAAATGTGAGCAGCTGCTAGAGAGAGGGAATCCCCAGTGAGCAGAGAACAGGGTGCAAGAGGGTTTTCCTTTCTGCACCCTGGTGTGGTTCTCTATTGTACTTTGTTTCCACTCACACCCAGTAAAAAGCATATACTGCACTTCAAACATCCCAAAGTCATCAGCATCTACATGTTAGTCCCTGCGACCTGGGAACAAACAGCTCCTGAGCTCCTGCTCACAGGAGTCCTTTCTCTCCAGGTTTGTTTTCACTCAGCCTGCATTGCACGGCTCCTTCCGCTCTCCCACCCAAATATTTTCATTACTTTTGTCTCACTGCTTCCACAACAGACACATGAGGTTCTGCTGTTGCGGCTACACACACATTCATCTTTCTAATCACACATGGAAATGTGGATGTATTTACTATCCCATTCATTTGCTTTGCTGTTACACGTAGTTCCTTTCAGCTTTAACACACGGGGCTTAACAAGTTAATCCCTGCCCATGGTTCGCTATCCCACAGCAGCCAGCCTGCCTGCACTTTATGCTCCCCAAACACTGCGGCTTCTTCCCTTTAAATGCTCACTCCACCGAAAAAAAAAAAAAAAAAGCATCCATGCAAATGTTCACATAGACAGACACAGAAAGAGCTATACAAACCATGAGTCAATTCACTGATGCTGTCACTGGTTAAAGTTGCTGCATGAGACATGCAACAGAGGCAGCACAGCTGAAGGGTCTGCAAGAGAAAAAAAAATAAAAAAAGAGAGAGAGAAAAGGAGTATTGGGCGAGATTTCCTCCACAAGGGAAGGCAGAAAGACAAGGCACCAGGGACTGCAGTAACCTGGTACGGTAAAGCACACTAGGCGACTGCAAAAGAAAAGTGCTCTCGACCTGCCTTTACAGTGCTTCCAAGCCACGGGAGAGTCTGGAATTGCATGGAGCTGCCGCCGCCGAGGATCGCGACAGGTAAAGTCCAGACGGCCAGCAGGAGACAGTCCATGTTCCGCCGCGCACCTGGCGTGTGCTACCTGCCCCCGAAAGCGTGCGGGCGAGCCCGGCCGCCCCGCATGGTCACCTGGGCGCTGCCCCGCAGCCGCTCGGGCGGCCGGCGGAGCCCGTGGAGCGGCGCCCAGGTGAGCGCGCCCCGGCCGGCCCAGCGCTTTGAGCCGGCCCAGCGCTCTCGGCTGGGCTTTAACCCGCCGCCGCCGCGGGGCAGCGCTGCCTCCGGCACCGCGAGTGCAGCGGCCGCCGCCCGGGGGGCGACGCGGAACGGGCGGGCGGGACCAATGGGGAGGAGCGGGGCCGGGCCGGGGGAGGCACCTGGGACCGGGAATGGGGCGGGGGGATCGGCCGCGGGACGCGGGGAAGGGCCGGGCTGGCGCACCTGTGCGGATGTGCGGGGGGCGCGGTCCGAGGGGTGAATCGCTGAATCACAGGATGGGTCAGGTTGGAAGGGACCACAGTGCGTCGTCTGGTCCGACCAGGATCGTGCCAGAGCACATGGCACAGGATCGCATCCAGGTGGTTCTTGAGTATCTCCAGTGAAGGAGGCTCCACACCCGCTCCGATCTCTGTTCCAGTGTTCTGTCACTGCACAGGAAAGTTGTTCTTCCTCATGTTGAGGTGGAACTTCCTGGACATCAGTTTCTGCCCATTCCTCTTGATCCATTGCTGGGCACCACCAGGAACAGCCTGGCTCCATCTTCTTGGCACCCCTCCTTCAATGTAGACATTGATGAGGTCTCCTCTCAGTCGCCTCTTTGCAAGGACCAGAGATTTGCGAGGGTGCTGGACCAGCCATGCAGCTTCCCCCACTCCCTTGAAGATAACTTGTGCTGTTATTTTCTGTTATTTTTAAAAGTCGCTTCATGGGCCAACAAAGAAACGATTCACATGAAGGTTACGTGCTTGGGAGACAAACACAGCTGTGAGAGGCATGAGCAGGTACTGGATACTGAGCACTGATGTCCATCAAGGAGCTGACTTGCACGCAGTAGCTCTCACACTGAGTCAACACAGCATCAAGATCTGGTCCCACCCTATCTAGTTGTGCTATTACGCATTCCCTTCTACAGAAAACTTCAGTAAAGAATCAAAGACCTAAATGATCTGAAAGCAAACAGCTATTGAAGTGAATGTGACTGGTCCAGGCTGGAAATCAACACAGAACTTGGTTCTGATGATTTTGGCTGCACTTGGAGAAGTGTCCCTCACCTCATGATCTCCCTTTTGTGCCAGAGAGTGGTCTACTATGTGTCTCAGTCCAATCTCACTCAAAATCTCCCTTGTCCTAGGGTCACATCGTGAAAATAAATGGTAAATGTGTCAATCTTTTTGCTCCAGTTGGCACAGGAGCTGGACAGTACAATGGAAGCTGAGGTGAGAGGGAGGTTATCTCCTTTACTTGCCTCCTCCACTGAGTGTCTCATGGTAACTAGTCTGGGGCAGTGGATTAGACTGATCCGAGATATTTTCCCTTCTAAAGCATTTCCTGTCTTTAAACATTAAGTTCCCAGGTGTGGAATTTCTCCTTCACCTCTCTCTATTTCCCAGTAGGTTTTACATTATCACCTCGCTGAATATATTATGATAAAGTTTCAAGATTCTTTTGTAAAAATGCACCTGCCATCTCCCACTGAGTGTATTCAAGTGAAATAGCTGGCCACGGGTTTACAATGGTCCCAGTGGAGCAGAACACATAAAACATGCTGTGCATGGCAGATAAGAGGAGAAAAATAGAAAATTATTGAGCTGTAATTTTATTATCGGCCCTCAACACCCTGAACAGACAGACCTGACTCTTTGCAGTAGACTACCTGACTGTGAACGCTGACATTTAATTTGCTGTGAGGGGAGAGAAATAAATGCAATTCTCTAGCAATTACAAGAATTGTTTAAGAAATAAAAACACAACTTTTGCCATAAACCTTGCACCACTGAAAGGGGGTTTGCTCTGGATTTCTGTAGAGTTAAGATTTCACCCTGGGGATTTATAGTTTCTGGGTCTGATCAAAGAAGAAGAAAAAAATGTGACACTGCTTTGCATGACTATAAATGACATGTGTCTGAATTTGAGTTGGCATTAGGCAGGGGACCCCAACCTTCCTTGGCCTGTAGGCAGCAACACTGATCAGTTAACATGCTCAGACAACATCATACTTTGCTCCCCGAGTCAATCAAGGTCCCAGCCGTGATGGCCATAAACATCAGAGAATCCTGCAGGCAGCTTGTTCCATGTGCAAACACACTTACCATGCAAAACATCAGAGAACTAAAGCTCCACAGTCAGCAGTGGAGTAAACAATGCAGCCAGAGGGGGGTTTTCCTCCCCCCACTCCCTAGCAAGTCCCACCCCAGATGACCAGCAAGTGTATATTCCCTCAGAGACAGTCATTACCATGCCACGGTCTCACTGGGCTCTATTCTCCCTAAGCTGTCAGGCTGGATGCTCCCACCACTTTTTTATGCTGATCAGTTTTGTCAGGTTCTCAGTAGATCTTTATTTTCCCCTACTAGTTTGTATCCACCTGTAACATTTGTGTTTCACTTACATGAGAGACTCTTCCATTACTGGGGAATCTAAGGAATTGTGGAGACCCAGTAGAAGCTCATCAGCCTTGAGCAGCATTGCCCTACAGGTAGCAATACCCCTGGGGAGGGATCTCCAGTGTGAAGAGATTCTCAGGAAATCAGGGTTTCCCTCATAGCTGCAAGGAAAAGGAAGGGGTTGCTGCTCTGCTCCAGCAGTGAGTTACTGCTTCACCACACCAAGGCTCACAAGAGCATAGCCCGAGTTTCACCGGGACATCTCACACCCCCACTCTAGACAGATCACACCTGCATGCAAAGTGTCCATTGTCTTGATGTCTAGGTGCAAAGATATTGGATGTTCTTGTTTCCACTTGTGAGTTTATCAGAGAAAATGGATTATTATTTTTAATCATTCTATTCTTTCTAATTTAGAATCTCTCTTTTCTCATACATTTCTGTAGACTTTTTTCCCCCCGAGAATTATGCTGTCATGGCCATTGTGATAGAGTCTAGCTGCACACAGAACTCACATGGTTGTGGCTGCCCCATCCCTGGAAGTGTTCAAGGCTGGGTTGGAAGGGGCTTGGAGCAACCTGGGATAGTGGAAGGTGCCAGGGGGTGGAATGAGATGAGATGAGATGAGCTTTGAGGTCCCTTCCCACTCAAACCACTCTGTGGTTCTATGAGTCTATGATTATTGGTAACATGAATGACAAGCATGCAGAAGAAACAAGCCCTGAATTAAAATGCCATCATGTTTGTTTTGCCATCTTTGTTAGAGCAAACTCCTTCTCATGTGAGACATTTGTGACCACTGAGATAACTGAGGGATTCACAGAAGTCTGTTGTCTGAGAGCCATCACCTCTTCCCCATCAATCTAGATTATTTTTCCATATTTATTTGTATTAATAATGAATTTGTATAATTTATATCATATTTAAATCACATCTGACTGGATGACTGAAGGCAGAGTACTTCCAATGGGAAATGGTGCAGGGAGGGCTTGTTTTAATCAATATTCAGTGAACACACATAGTAAAATCAGAGCAGAACTTTTTTTGCTAAAGCAGCATTCAGTTTCTGAACTGTCTGTTCCCACATGAGCATTTCTGTGACTATTTCTTACCAAATAACGTATTTGTTGTGTTTCTCAGGACACACATAAGCACTCCATAGGATTCTTCCAGCTCAGTCCTTATGCTCTCTTTGTGTTTATCCTCATGAAGATGTTTCACTCCTGAGAGGCACAGAAGCCCTTTGCCTTCATTTATAGTGAGTGGTGATTAACCACATGCTGGGTGGAACTCTTTCAGCAGAGCAGTCTTCACAGAAACCCCTTTACAAATGACCCTCTTTAGAATGAGCTGGTAGTCTTTAAAACCCATCAAGTTCATCTTTGTCACAGGGTTGAAGAGGCTCCAAAGTGAAATTATGCTCCAAACTTGGTTATGCTCCATATACACCACAACTGCTAAGGAGGCTTTTCATTCCCATTACATTTTTCATTCAGTAATCTCAAGGTATTTTGTGGATTTATATAATTTGTCCAAAGAGTTCAGCAACTGTTACACACTCATAGCAGGACAAGGCTGCTGGTTGAACAAAACATGAGCAACTTAAAAAAGACCTTGAGGAAGGGTTTGTATAGATTTAGTGCAGTTGCAGGGATATAGTCACCTGGTATTAAATCACACTCTCATGGCTCTCTGTACATTATCTAAAGCCATGCAATCAATACCATAAAGTTTAGGAAGAGGCCACATCCTGTCAGTTGGCATGAATGATCACAGCTCCTCTCTCTGGCTGGGTTACAGAACCTGAGAAGGTATTCTTTTGTATCCTCCCTGCCAGAAGGATCCTTTGTGCAAAACAGAGATTATAAACAGAGGGAGTTGGTGCCCAGCTTCCTGCCCCAGGGACCCCTCAGGTAGGGGACAGGGGGCAGCTGGAACATGGCACATCCTAGGACACTGCTCAGCTTCCCCACAGCTGCAGCACCATTAGCACTTGCTCTAACTTCCACAGAGCAGGTTTATAAAGTACTAGACAGTCTTATAATGGCAGCTGACAGCAAATCCACTCCTACACCATATTCTTAACCCTCTTCCCAAATTTTAAAAGGCTACTCTCATAAATAGAAACTGTGAGGACTCCTTTGTTTATTCCGTGAAATCCGAAGCTGACTACAATATTCTGAGGCATGGAAAATCCTAGTCTAGCGTGTTCCCAAAAGCGTGTTTCTGCATTTCTAGCCAGTGTTCCATTTACAGTATGAGCTACTGTAATAGAGTTGCTTTTGCATGATGGCTAATTGCATTTTTCAGTGACACGTGGCATGGGCTATACCATGTCACTGGTTATTCTGTTTATGGGGAACATGTACTGGTTGACATAGCATGGTTCCTCCATCAATTCCTGATCCTTAAGGGCCTGAAAGTTCACAGAATAAAATTCACAGAATAAAATTCCTCACCAGTTTCTCTACTAAATTCTGCTTTCTGCAGAAGCCTTCAGATGTGGTGTTAGGACAGAAGCTATATCCTCAGCTTGTTTCTAACCCCACAGTTTTCACTTTGCATCTTATAAATTCTGGCAAACTCCACGCAACAAAGAGTAATCTCTGTGGAATAGGTTTTCACCACCATTTACAGTGACATTTTCTGTCAATAAGCCCCTAAATTCATTTCACATAGCTTTTTAATCACAGCCCCTGGAAAAGGATCCAGCATTCCTGCTGCACCCTAACTCCACGAAATCAAAGAAAAAATGTTTACATTTTTTCCTCACCCAATTTGCACGTAGCACTGGGCTGTTATAGTCCCAAATAAATGCTTTTGATTACAAATATTAAACACAATTTTCTGCTTACATGCATTTCTCTGTATTGCACAGCATGTCCATCCTAATTTGATTAGTTCTACACATTTATTTGTGCTAGCTGGACATCCCTCTTTCTGGCATGGAGTATGAAGTTCCAGCTATCCTGCTGACTTGTTACCATTGTCCCTGCTCTGTCCTGCGACACAAGAGATTTGGGCTCGGGAGCGGAACTAAACCCACCTCCGTGCTGGGTTCTTACAGGGAAACCTCCCGAGCAATGTTCTGCATTTCTCCTGCCCTGCCTGCTGTAGGCTGGTGCTGAGGTTTTAGAAGAGATTAACTGACTTGCATTTCTAGTGTCACCAGCGATTTTTAACAGGGGGAGGGGAGACCGAGGAAGCAAGACAGACAACCTAAAAAACTTTGCAAACAGCGCTTGCTTGGCTCGGGTCCAAACGTCACAAGTTGCTGCCACGGTGTCCCGACGCACTCTGGGGCTGGAGAGTGAGCAGGGGGAAGCTGCAGCTCAGTACACACACCCAGACCAAAATTAAATGAAAATGTCCATCACTAATAGAGGAAAAATAAAAGCTGTCATTGTGGGTGGCCCGACGAAGGCTTTGCAAGCACTACATTTTAGAAGAGTTTTCCTGGAAACTTGCCAAGTGTAATTAAAGCACAGGTACCTCCAAACTCACAGAACTCTAATAAAAACAATTATGCAGTTTATAATGTTGTGCACGTGCCAAAATTTGTATTTATACAGTGGATCAAAAATGGCACGGGAGAAACTGTGCAGTCCAGCAGGTTCAAAGATCCACTTTGAAAATGCTTTTAATAAATACTGATTTGCACTCTACCCAGAAGGCTGGGCAGCCTACAGAGTCACAAAGACACAGTTAAAACCCCTGCAAATTACTTCTAAGACACTAGTATTGGTTTCAGACGTACTTTGGCATCACATGCAGGAAGGAAAGCTCAGTCTCTGTTACAGTCAGCCAGCATCTGCACCCCAGAAAAGGATAAACCAGGCCAAGAAACAAAATCCATATGGAAGTTTCAACCTCTGTCTTCCATGATAGGAATGTATGAAGTTGCTCCACCCCTAAAACAAATGGCATTGGGATGAAATGGTTCCTCATTTATTTCTTATTGGTCCTTCTTTTCTTGTCTGTAAACAAAATATATTTGTTTCATCCAACAGAGACTAAAAGTTGTGCTTTTCTCACCCACTCTTGGTAGTGTTGCTTCATCACACCCAAGCCTGACATATTATCTTGCTTTTTCATTTTATTCCTGGACTGGAAGGCTGACTTCTGCTGATGTGACTACAAGTGCCAGCATCAGTTTGCATTGCTGTGTAAGATAAGATCTCTGATAATTCTCCTGCTTGTATCCAGTTAGTTTCAAAGTGGGAGTCTGAGTTCTGGGATGAAAATTTCAAGTGTAGTCTGGGGGTTTAATTTTCCAAAGTACCAAGAATTCACAGCTCTAGTTGGGATCAAGAGGAACTGAACCTGCTGAGCAGTTCTGAACATGGATCCATGTATGCTTTTGAACAACACACCCCAGGAAGAATGTTGCTGGGAAGATTTAGTCTCCAGTCCTTTTTACATGTGTTTCTTCTTTTATTTGCTACTAATTTCTTGGGCCAGGCAAAGAAAATTGGCTTCTCTTTTCTCTGAATTTCATTATTTGCAGATTTTTTTAATACAAGATAATGCTTCTTTGGCTGGCTCCTGGGATTCCTCTATTAAAAACTTCCCTCCCTTCTTACATCAATGAGCCTTTGTTACTTCAGCCTTCTTGCTGGGAACACAGATTGCAAAGGAGTTCAGGAGCCTTTTCAGTCCCTTGCATGGAACAGTTGCAGTGTACCCATAAATACTTTGTTTTACCATTTTCAATTAAGCATCAGCCCATTTCCTAAGAAAATTAGATGCCTTTACTTCTGGTTCAGTGTGTGTTCATCCTCTCTTTGTAGGTGTCTGCTCAGACCCACCACCTTCATCTCTTTCTTACCCCAACTGGACCTCTCAGCGGGAATTTTAACTACAGCTTGGCAATCAAACAGGAAAAGGTCTCCCACAGAATTATGGAGCTGTTCCATATTTGCTTCTATAAGAAAGGGCTTGCAGCACCATGCAACACTACACAAAGAAGGTGTTGTCTGAAAGATCTGCATAGATATTCTGTTTGCTGTTCACTGAAAGACTCTAAACTCTTGTACCATAACGAGAGCGGGGTTTGTGTTAGACATTGGAAAGTTGTATCTTTTGAGGACCAGAATCTCATTACTTGAGGACTATGTTGCACCACAATGGCAGTGAGCAATCACTTCAGAGATTTGTATAAGGGTATTAACTCCCTTTAAATTGCTTTATACTCTTTTACCAGGCAAACATGGCCTTTGTGACCTATGGTTTATTTTTCTGCAAATAGAGTTATTTTTACCACTGTTTTTCGTGCCAAAAGATGATGATAACAGATGGAGAATATAGTAGCAGTCGCTGTAGAGGGCTCCTTGAGCTAGGTGCTGAACACATGCTGAACAGAAAATTGGTCCCTATCCCAAGAGCTCAGCTTACAGTATTTAATTTACCACAGCTTTCTTTGCATTCCTAATTTGCAAACGAAACTATTCCCCGACTGTGGTGTTGATTTCCAAAGTGATTTCAGCATGTTGAGGAGTCAAACAGTTGTTTTACAAACTCAGTGTTGCACCAGTTGCTGTGACAACATCTAAAAATATCTTACTCTGTGTGTGTACCAAGTGGAAAGTGTTTGATTTTTGTCTATTTTCAATAGAGCTGAATGTTGAGAAGAAAAAGGAATTAAATCATTTTAGGCTGTACATCTATAATATTGAAAAGAACAGCCCTTTTTCAGCTGAGTTTAGTAAAGGATGAGTTAGGTCTTTATGTTGTCAATTCTGACCTTGAGTATTAAGGCAAGTGCTGCAGTGAACCACGAATGAAAGGTAGCTGGGAGAGTTACAGAAGAAGTGATTTCTAGTCCTATTACAATAAGAAAAATGTAGACTATTCATAAAAATTGGAAACCTGCAGGTTGAAGCTTTCCTCAACCTTATGTACGAGCCTAATTCTAGGTTTATGTTTGCTGGGAGGTGCCTTATGACCAAAATCCTTCCCTTCCTCCCCTTTAAGAAATACCAAATACTGTGAAAGTGCTGTTGTTTTGCTCCATGGATGAACTCTTCAAGAGTGTAACATTAATAAAAGTGATTTCATGGCCTTTTCAATCATTTTACTTTTAATGAGAGAAGGATTTTTTTAGCTTGAATTTAAATGAGATTTAAACCTTCTTGGCAAAGCAGACACTACAACATTGTGCTAAAGCTTCGTAACCAGAAACTGAAACTGGTTAGTCTATTTGAAGGTAACCTGATTAGTTTTTACCCATGCCCACAGGATAATTTTACTGAGTTGCATCTAGCAGGAAAAACTGTCTCCAGCTCTGCCCGACCAGCCAGCACTGCCTGCCACCCTCATGGAATGAAACTGGGATAGGCACAGGATCTTGCAGAGGACTGTGGAAAGCAGCTCATGTCTAGGACTCAGCCATGGTCAGGCAGAAATTATTTACAGCCAGAATTCTACAACTGAAGTCCAGGATTTGAGTTGTCTTGGCCTATTTTCATGATCCAGTATAAAAGAGAATTAAAAGTAAACAGAAGAATGTGACAGGTAAAATATGAATTAGATTGTCAAAGCACTCTTATTTTTATGACCTATAATAGTCTAAGCTGCAAGATGTATTTTTTTCAGTATCTACTTTTTGTGTCCCCTTGATTATATATGTACATTGTGTCCTGCTCATTTGTAATCCCCCACTAAGGGTGTCAAGAGCAGCAAGACATAAATGCTGCTCTCATGAAGCCACATTTTCTCACTGCAAACTGAGGAAAACGGGCAGTTAATTATTAAGTCTCTGTTTTCCAGATACATTTTTTTCCTGCAACCTGGCTCATGACAGTATAGAGACAATGAGAGCCGAGAGCAGATGGGTTTGGATGAGTGCCAGCCATCTGGGAATCCTTCACAAGTACCTGAAATAGAAGTAAGGTAGGGCATATTGAGGTGAGCAGCTTCCAGATTCTACCTGAAAGCTCCGTAGGTGGCCTAAGGCCACTTGAATCTAATCCAAACCAGGCACCTGGCTCTGGGCTGGCTGCCTGCCAGTTCCATAGCGTGTTCTATCCCTGAATTATGGTGTCTGGACTTATTTCATGGCTTATTGTTGTACGCCTTTTAAAACTAATTCCTCACTGAAAGATGTTTGAAATTCAAAGCTTTCTTCAGTTTCCCACTTTATTCTGGAGCTGCAGACACTTGCCTTATTAGGTCCAGGACAAACCTGCTCTAATGATAGAGCTTAAAGCTTTTGGCTGTTGTTTTTGGGAGGAGGAAGGAAGGGGAGAATGGAGGCTTGTGTTATGGCTTTACCTTGTTGATAAATATGACAAGGTATAACTTTTATAATGTCAGAGTTGTCACTGAGTACCTGTGCTTCTTAACTTTCAAAAGACTTTTTAATAGGTGTAAAGGGAGCAACCTCCTTGCAGTGATTAAAGCTTGGTTGTTTATTAACTACAAATGTGGCTTGTAGATGTGAGCCCCTGAATTATCACAGTGCTTTTGTTGTAGCTCAGTCTTTCATATTTCAGTGAGATTATTTTAACTTCTTCCTTATGGGCTGCCTAGAAGCAACTCCATGGAGCTTCATGACTATTGGACTCCTCTGGAATGCCAAGTCAGACTTACTCATACTCCAAAATTCCGAAAAGAGAAAAAAAATCTCCTAAAACCCAAATGTGAGCAAGTATACTTGATATTTCCTCCACAAAGGAATAAAATACTTAAAATACTTAAGGGAAAATTTAGCAATGGGTGATACATGTAAATATGAGAAGTTTTCCCTGAGAGTCAAATGTTTAGCTTTTGATGTTAAAATATTTTAAGTGGACAGCACTACAGGATCTCTCAGTGCTACAAGGGCAGCTTAGATGGTAATGTATTCATCTTTCTTCCCTCTATCAGATCTGTCAAAATGGTTTGTATCTTCATGATTTTGTATAACCAGCAAATCTAATCCTTACCAGATGCCTGGACTTTATATTGCAGTGTTGCACATTTCTAATTATGCTGCTATCTGCCCGTCTCAGGACTGGGTTATCATTATCACACTAAGCAGTCTACTTAGTTAAACTTTGAAAGGAAGAGAAAGGCAGACTTTTACAAACTCTTTTCCCAAGTTGGGCAGCCTCACTGTTACAGAAAATGTTGCTGTTTAAACAGCCCAGAAAGGAATTACCTGACCAGAATAAATAACAACTGCCTGAGGGCATGTTCCCTCTCAAATGTTGATTTGAAATTGCTGATCAAGGGTTAGATTAACCGAATTACTTACAACTCTCAATTAATAAATACCAAAGCAACTTGGCTAAGAAAACAACAGAGAACATGAAACAAAGAGAACAATGCCCACGTCTGCAAAAATCACTCGGAGTGGTTTGTCGGATACCAGGGCATTCCACACAGAGATTTCTCCTGAATCAGCCTCAGAGCTAAACCAAGGGTCGTCTGTTATTTCCCACCTAAAACTCTAATAAGCAACTCAAAAGGATTTAAAGACTGTTTGGCCTATAGGAAAATGGCAAATAACTGCGAAGTCAGGAGAACACTTAACCTGAGATTTATGTGTTGTATCAACAATAATGGAAAGCCCGAGAGAGACTAAAGGTTCAAGACATGAACCTATTATGTGTGTGTGTGGAGTGTGGAATGTGGGAAGCTTAGGGCTACCATATTTCTGTCCAGGTTTTCCCAGACAAAATGAAATGCAGTGAGACTAATGTGTCTGGGATGCATCCTTGATTTATGCACATACAGTAAGTTCAGAGTGAATTGGATTTACTGTGCTCACACAGATCACCTACTCAGTGCACACACATTAGATCCCAGTGCATCCCAAATGCATGAGGTCCATTGTCCATGTGCCATAGAATAGACCTGACCACGTGCAATAGAGATGTCTGCAAGTGGCCTTGATCCACTCATCAGGTGACTAAACAGGCCTCACAGAATCTCAGTTTTACCTAGACAAAACATCAAGGTAGAAAAAGAGAACATACCTGGAAAAAGTCAGATGCTGCCCTAGATACACCCTGTAAGTACAGGTTTGATTTGGTATGCTAATGGTATCTTTACAGAAACACCTGAAGATACCATTCATATTAGATTTAAAAAAAAAGGAATGGTATCCACAGACACTTGGAATGGAGAATTGCATTTTATTGCCCTAAGTGTCCACAGAGTGAGATTAGAAAAACATGTCATTGTCCACTCTGGTCTGCAGAGGCACAGAAATAACTGCTGGTGTTCAAGGGGGAGAGATCCTTCCTGAAACATTAGAAATCCAATAAGCCATTTTCTGTCCAGCCTAAATATGTGTTTAACTAATATACACTAAAAAGCCTGATCTTAATCATAAATTTTAAGGACTTTCAGCACTTTTGAAAATGCACTTCAATGTATTTGTATTTTGAAGAGGCTCTGCAGTCCTTGGATGGGGATAGTCTTCTGTATTGAGAGTGACTGAAATGTTTGGAACTCCAGAATTTGCACTTGATGTGCATCCCCACATTCCCTGTCCTGGACTATGACCCTGGAAAGTCAAATGATGAAGTAATTATATCCTCAGCAGTGTACAATTAATATTGCAGTAGACTAAAGGAAAGAACTGGATGTGAAGCAGGCAGTACCTGCTACTGTAGTGTGGCTGAGCAGTGACCACAGACACTGTCACCTCCTTCTCAGAGCCCTGACTGGTGCCACCACACCACAGCCCAAGTTCTGCACATACTGAGGCACTGGCAGTTACAGAAACACTTTCAGACACAATCTGATTTTATTTTACAACATACACTGATGGCTATCAAGCTGTGATATCTTATCTGACTCTACTTTCTTTGGTTTAAAAAAATGGCCACTTTTTCCTAAAAATGTCTCTCATTACAGCATACAATGCCAGAGGGATGCCTCCTGTTCAACTCCAAGCTAAGTAACCTAACTCAAAGCATGCTCACAAATAATTTTTTAAACCATATGAAAATAATGCTAAGCACTTTTTCCAACTCCAAAGGGTAAGAACCAGGCAATCCCAAACCCAGAAACACTTTTGCATCCAGTCCCTATGCTCTAAACTGAAAAGCAAGTCAGTGTGGAAATGGTGGAACCCTGCGCATCCGAAGGATATGCTAGACCTGGTATGTGCATAAAGGAATTTTTCTGTTCTCCACCACCATAACATTTTATATCCTGACTCCACTGCAGCCAAGAAGCAAGTCAAGACACAATTCCCTTCCCCAGTAAACCTGGAATTCCATTCAGCAGATGTCAGCAGAGGGACTCGATCACAGGTCTTCAGGTTACACACTCTGCTGTTGTTCCTTTCAGGGCACTTACTGAACTCACAGAATCACAGAATATGCTGAGTTGGAAGGGACTCACAAGGATCATCGAGTCCAACCCTCAGCCCTGCACAGGACCATCCCCAAGAGTCAGTCAACAGATAAATCAAGACGAAAACAGCTGCATTAAAAAATACCGGTGAACATTTCCATTGCAAGGGTGATTATGTGGGAGGCCTTTTGCCTTTTTAGTAGTCTCTGGCTTTCACCTTTTGAGTCTCAAAGATGCTATTTAAAAATACCATTTCAGCTTGCTCCCTTTCTGTTGAAGGAGAGAGGAGAGTGCTCTCACAGAAAGTTTTGGGCAGCCTGTGTACAAGAATTATTCCAGTGGTTCTTGTGGACTGACTGTGCAAGTACAGCAATAACTTTGGAGACCTGATGATCTTTAAGGTCCTTTTCAACCCTTAACATTCCATGATTCTATGATTCTATGATTTTGTTGTGGAAGACAGTGATAGATTGAAGATCTGGAATGCCTCCTATCACAGCCTAAGGGGTTCATCCCAGTAGCCTGTCTATTGTTCTGGAGAGGAAGGTGGCCCTCCTGAGGATGCTTCAGAGGAGGTCCAACTAGGTTGGCATTCCAGAAGAACCTCCAGCAACAGCCATGTATTCTTCTACCCCAGTAAATACACACACACAGGTTTAGGTCTAACAGTGGCCTCAAAATCAGCTACACAAGGTCTGTTGAAACCTTTAAACAGCATCAACTCCACATGCTCAACCCTCCGAGAGCCCTGATCAGCTACAAAGGGTTGGTGACATTCACTACAGAAAAGGGATTGAATTTGTTCAGTGCCTTTAACTTCAAAGAATTCTAGTAGTTCGTTTTGTTTAGAAATTTCTCATTCCAAATTTTAATCCATAATTGGCTGTTGTAACTCTTCAGGCTAAACTTATAATTTTAATTCAAGAGACTTTAAAACTGTCTGGACAAATTAGATACGTACTTAGAATACTGGCACTTCTCCAAGACAAACAGTGTCTGTTATTATCAACAGTGCTAATGTTACTAGAATAGGGAGGAAGATTTACAAATCAGCATGACAAATTAAAAAGAGGAAAAACAAAAATCTCTGAAGGCAAGGAGTTTTTAACACTTGTTTAAATCTGATCTTCACAGCTAGATTTGCTTCCATAAACATCCATTTGTTGTAATTAGCTACCAAGACTGGAGCTTAATGAGTTTAATAAATATTTTAGGCTGTTAAGAGACGGAAGTGGCACTGTGATGACTGGAGATTTTCTGCAGTTCACTGAAATATAAATGAAGAGTAGAAATTAATAATTAAAAGAGAATTGGAATGACCGAATCTCACATTTCCTAAGGGCACCACTTGACTCTGTGTGGAGTGGAAAAAGTTATTAGGAACTAGGCATGGACCATAAGCTTCTAAACAATTGTCCAGCAGAAAGAACAGAAGATCAGTCTGCTGGAGTTTTCCACTAGGGAAACACGAATAATTATGTGCAGATAAATATTTTCCCCAAACAGGAGACTGAAGGTCTTGGTGTAGGTATTGCCATTTGCTTCAGAACTGTTTTCACTGCAACCCCTGTGAATATCAGAGAGTTTGATGATGCCCTACGAGGAAACAAGTAACAGGAACCACACACAGAATTACAGGGCTCATGAAGCTTCAGACAACACCCCTCTTCATTTAGACTTCTGGCTGATAAAATATCTTCCCTTTTCTTGTTCCTTTATTTCAGAATGTTTGGGTTTGAGATTCTTGAGCACAGATGCCAGTATGTTTTACTCGTTTGTAATCC
>NW_016690559.1:9842-95185 GCF_001604755.1 Lepidothrix coronata | reverse complement strand
TTTTTTTTTTTTTCAAAAGATCAAATAAAAATTTACCATTTATCAATTGTAGTACATACAAGAATTGTGGGTGTCTTTGAAATTCTCTTCACTTGAATTTCTGCCTCTCCTTAAAAAAAAAAAAAAAAGCCTCTGTGGAATTTTTTTCTTCTAGAAAAGGCTCCATTTATGAACAGCTCCACTAAAATATATATGACTACAAAACTGAGCACAGATGCAGGTGCTTGGTACATCATTTATAACACGCATTCCTGATGAACTCAAGCAAGTAATTTCTATTCATCTCTCAAGCAAAAAGGAAACACCAGTACTGTTCTGAAGCACCTTCATTATAAGAATTCAGAGTTTGATGGATGCTTGTTTCTTGCTGTATTTCCAGCAGCTTGCAGCCTTGGTGTCTGATGGCAATTTACTTACATAATTTTACACCTACAGTAGCAGTTGCTTCCAGTGAAATTCTCTATTTTCATACTCCATGTTTGTGTTCCTACCCCACAGACCTGAGGCTCAGAGATGCCACTGAACAGGTTTCCTGAAGCCGAAAACTAAACGAGTTACCAAATATAAAATTTCCCTGAGGCAGAAATGAATGCTAATAAATGATGAAGAGAACATAAATCGCTGTTATTTTGCCAAATGGCAAAAGGTTTTAGCTGATTCACTCCAACCAGGGGTACAGAGGGAAATCCTATCAAGCATAAGCCACCTGGAGATTGCACAGAGGAATAACTGGCAAAACTTCTCAACCACTACAGCAACATGTTCCCACTGGGGGAAGTGTAAGCCCAGCCTCCTCTGTGCCCCATACACAGCATTTTAAGGCCAATTAATCTGTGTTTTCACACACCCTCTATGTGGTCTCCTCTCAGGTCCAACCACGTTGCTGATCACTGGTGCCGTGCACACCTTTTTTCTGCCACGCCAAACCTGCCACTGGCCCTCCTGTAAAGCTTTTACACTGGTGCTTTCCACACAAAGCCAGTTCATGCAGAGGAACAGGAGTTTCATAACCACGTGCATCTCCATGGACTTCACCTGCTTGGAAAACCGGTAATAACAAATGTCAGAGAAAATAATTTCCACGTGCTGTGGCTGCTGCAGCTACTGTGCTTCAGTCAGAGAAGTGTAAAATGTTTTTCTGTTGCTTTGTTTGGTATCAGCCTCCATGGAAAAATAGGTCAGAGCTCTAAGCATCTTGGTGCTTTTTCATTACCCAAAATCAAATGGAAATCTGCACATTTAAAGACAAAAAACTGCCCAAAGGACATAAATTTTCAGCAAGAACTGGCAGTCACCTGAAAGGACTAAGACATGAAGAGGACACAGAAGTTTATCTGAGGGCATGTGCACATAGCTATTATAAACTAGCACATCCTGAAAAATGAGAGATGTCCTGTACATTTGAAATACTGATTAAGTTATTGTTATTGTTCAGGGAAAACCCATTTTTGATACCACGGCTCTTATCTGTCTCTTCCTGATATACATCAACACAGTGAGTTTTCTTAGTGATGAATATCACTTATGTTTTACAGAGAACCTGACACTGAATAATTCATATTTACAGTCTGCTTGATAATAATAATGAATGCCACCTTTTGATGAGAAAATTGAGTATTCCCCGTATTTCCTGCCTGGCAGAGGATCCTTTACTAATATGGATTAATATTCCATCTATTCCACTGTATCATCACAACGCTGCCACGTGCACTGCAGGACACAGAAGACAGTCCATTTCCAAAGGATGTGTCACAGAAGAGTCTTTCCCAAGAGCAAACAAATCAGATGAGAGAAATTTGATTGCTGAAATCGTTAGTTGTTCATCTCAGCATGGTAAAGTCTTTAAGGATCTGAAGAGCTGATTCTTAAAACAAAATCTCCACCAAACTCCAAGAGCTTTGCCCAGGTTACACTGAACCTTTAGGTTTTGCATAAGGCTTTTAAAAATTTCACTTTTAGAGTAAAAAAAAAATAAAAAAGCCTTTGAAAATTGACTTCTTACCCAGGTGGCTGACACGGCCTGAGATCCACCTGCCCACGAGGGATTTTCAAAAACCACTGGAGGCAAGAAATGTTGTTGAGTGGATCTCCTGTTGCAACCTGCAAGCATATAAAAGCATTTCCTTAATGGGCATGGAAAGAAAAGCTCCCGGGCATCATTCCCTTCAGCAAGGCTTCTGTTGCTTTTACTCAGGTTTGAAGATCATTGATCCTTTAGTCAGTGAGCAGAGGCTGCTGAAATCAATAGGGGTCTTTCCCATTCACTCACACACTTGTTAGGTAAGGCCTGTCCATATTCCCTTGCTGTAACATGGTGCCCTGATGATGCCTAGAGAAGCATGTCTCTGTCTTTGCCACTGGAGCTTTAACGAGGAACACATTTTCATCTCACTAAGGTCTTCAGTTATATTATTATTATTATTTTAGAGCTAAAAATGTCTTCTTTAGTCAATATAGTCAGTTTTCTTTCTGCCATCCACTGAAGTCTGTAAAGTGTCTCCATTAAAGCCCAGCCAAAGGGACATCTCTTCTCAAGAAAAGAGAAGCACATTTCATGAAACAATTTATTTAAACAACATCTGCTGGAGTTTTCAGAATGTTGCTGTAGGATATGGTTACACTGAACTGCAAGACAAAAATGTCTGGTCTTACTGTGTTTCATATCTCAGTTATTAACTCAATTTTATAGGAACACTTATGTAGGCTGAAAGTCTTCCTAATAAATCATTAGAGGATATTTAGGCCTCTCTCTCAGTTTGTGGTCTTTGTTTGTTTTCCAGTAACCACAAACCATCTGAATTAAATTATCTAGCAAATTTGATTACTTGTATTCCAGAAGTTGTACATCTTCAAGATATGTGAATGTCATTGCTACATCAGCAACCCCATGTTCTGACTGCATTTAAATCACTCTGTTCCTCTTCCAGTGTTTTGCTGTCAGGGAGGGGTTAAATCAGATACAAGCAACATTATACAGCTTCAACTTTTTCTAAAGTTGAATATACAAATTTTAAAAAAATATTTCTGTTTGGATCACATCGCTGACTGGTTTGACCTTCTTTAGCCATGACCCCCAGCTGACAAGGAAAACACAATCTGGCATTTAACATAAAGGTACCCAGGCTATTTGGTGTTAGGGACGGGATTGTGGTGTACCCAGGTGACTATTTTGTCCATTCCAACAAACTCTTTATTGAAGTAGAAACAACTGCGATAGAAAGTGTCTGAGTGTTCCATTTGGATATACCTGACCTTAGAAAGACCTGGTTTTATTCGAAATTTTTAAACAACTTCTGGAGACAACTCAACGTATTTTTCAGAATTTAGTTTCCTCAAAATAATTAACAGCCTGTGATTACATCTTGAGCCAAAGGGCTTCTTTTCTAAGCAATCTCAATTTTTTTAGAAGATTAGAAATTTTTGTCCCAGTCAGCTGTGTTTTATTGGTTTGTTGGCTGGTTTGTTACAGCCATGGTGTAACAAACATGGTGTGACAGAATTTAGCACAAAAGAGAGAGCAGATGTCTCACTGTGGGATTGCAGACAGAAGAACCAGTCCCCTTTATTTACAAGAATTATCTTCATTTAGACAATACACTTTTTTTTGTCAAATGAATGCAAAACAAAAAATAATAAATAAACCCCAAAGATGATACAGTAACTCTCAATTTTCTTTAACAATATAAAAAGCCACTAGGGTTTTTAAATTTGCCTTTGCTGCTTAAAAGCGACCTCTACTTGTATGTAAAAATCCTTAAATCCAAACCCAAAATAATAATTGAAAAACAGCTCAAGCCACTGAAGAGCAAGTGTAACCCATGAAATGCCCTATTCCTGGGAGGTGTCTTCCCATATCAACATTCTTCAGCACAGGGAATACAAAAGTTAATTAAATTAGATATTAAATTAAGCATAGTTTTGACACAATACAGTTCATTGAAATTTTATAACAATAAGCTCCCAGAATTACTCAGGGTCAATAAAGAATTACCTCAGCAACCCCCCATGGCACAGACATTGTCCCATCAGGCAAGACAAGAATGTACCACACATTCCACTCTTCAAACTGGGCTTTTAAGTGTTTAGATTTTTTGGGGTTGACAATGGAGAGAAAGAAAAGGAAAATGAACATTCCTGCAGCAAACAGTTTGATACAACACCATAGGAGCAAAGAGTCTCCTCTGCACTGCTCCCCTGGCCTGCAGGAGCAGACAAGGGGCCTTTCAGACACAGCATTTGTGTTGCACTCCAAGCTACATTCCACATTTCCTTGCTTTGGGCACCATCTGTAGTTTGCAGATTCCTTTAGGACGCCAAACATCCCTGGGAAAACAACAGCAAAAACCCAAACACACACAATACGCAGCCCATTCTCACACAGCAGAAGCCTCGGTTGGAAAATCTAGACAATAAAAGCTTTAAATAAAAAATACTATCTCTAGGCAGAACTGTATTATCCTGGTCCCCTAGAGAACTATTCTCTTGCTTCTGGCTCTGCTTTGTGCCAGTGGGTGCCCTGCTTCCCTGTTGTGTGAGGTAAAGAAATCTATAATGATGTCTCTGTCTCCATTAAAATGTCCCTGCAAACGACTAGAGATAAATTCACAGCGTTTTTAAAAGCCTCAGTGGATGCAAAATTGGAAGATTGGAGTGTTTTACTGCCACTCTCAGAAGATTACACACACTGTCAGCAAACTTAGTGAACCCAGTCCCAAGCACACAGGTTGGTTCGTGACCTGAGAGCAGCAACTCTGTCCTGTCGATCGCCTGCCCACCCCAGACAGAGCTGCAGGGCACTGTTACTCCCCACATTCCCACACCTCCAGTGCCTGCAGAAGCTTCAGCAGCAGCTTGTTGCTTTCACACACACACCTTTGCCAGCTGTTTTATCTGCCAGATCACTCCGGGCTTTCAGGATAAGGGAATGTCCCTAGGCGGGAGATGGGGAAAGCAAGCAGTGCAACACCCTTCCTTAAGGTACCTCCATTCCCAGCTGTTCCAGAGGGGAACTGCTGAGCCCTAAATACATCAGACACCATGTCCCCATCCAGAGGGTTGGCATTACCAAGCCTCAAGCACTGCTCCACTCTGTGACACGTGCAATCCCCACATTTTATTTTTTTTCCTATATGTTATCATTTAATGTTTGCAGTGTACACATTGTCTACCCTGTGCCTCCTGGAAGGCTCAGGCTGCAGGCCTGAGCTCTCTTGGGTCGCCAGGTAATAGGACTTTTCTTCAGAATGGCACCAGGCTGTGGGGTTGCTTAAAGGTGGAGTTTGGAGAGTAGCAGAAAAACGTTGCATGAGGCGCCAGGCATTCTGTGCTATCAGGGAAGCAGCAGCAAAGCATGTGGATCTTACCTAGCAGATCCATGAGAATTCTGGAGATATTCAACCTGCCCCCTCCCAAGTCATGCTCTTTAAATATGGCTCTTTTTTTTTAAGGATCTTTATTAAAGCTCCGTTTTCTTAGTCTTGCAGAAGAACATGATCAGGGTCTCGGTTCCTTCATTTGCTCCTCTGTGCTATCACTTATATCAGCTCTTTCCACACAAACATATCTCACAACACTACAAAACAGCCCGACCTCAGGAAGGGAGTGTGCATTTGACACAGGAGGAATGCACACTTTACAGAGGAGTACATTTTTATCATCCAGGATCTGTGTGGTTTGGCTCTTCTCTTCTCATGAGTGCACATTTTAAATCATGCTTTAGAAGACTGACCTTTTGCTGAAGAGACATAAAGCTGGGGAGAGAAGGATTAGGGGGAAAGGAGTAATAACACTCTAAATTTTTATTTCTTCTGTTGAAGGTAAATACACACGAGAAAGCAGCCTGGGTGTATTTCTGTCCATCACCCCCCTGAAGCTGAGCTTCACATTGCACTTAATTCTGAAAGAAGTAAAGCCAAGGAAAGACCACAACATGTTTTACTTTGTTGTACATGTGGTCTGGCTAAAGCAATAACAGCCCCCCAGAAGAAACCCAGTCCAAATGCTGCAGACATGGCTCTCTGTTTACATGTCTTACGTGAACATTAGGGGGTTGCTTTGTTAGATTCTCACAGAGTTCACAATACTCCAGCTCTGGAGCCCACCAGCACTGGTGGGCTTTTGTTTTTCAACTTGCACCAGGTCTTCCTGCAGCTCTCTGACTTGTATGGACTTGTACTTTGTTGTTTTGGTTGGTCAGGAAAAGCACGACAGGATTTCATAGGGAAACTTAAGAAGGTCTCAAGAATCTTTGGTTTCAAAGCTATTAGTGGGATGTTCTATTGAATTTTTGGGTGGCTCCAGGCTCAGAGCCCTCCTGTTGTAGGCACCCTATGGTACATTACTGCCTGCTTCCAGTGAACTAGTAGGAGGTGATTTGGTTTTTTAATATGATACAAATAGTTTTTATTAAAGAAAATATGACTGTAGGAAGGGATGTTGTCTTGTGATGATTAAAGGGTCTTTAACCTATTCAGTGTCAGTAGAAAACTGGGGCTGAGCAATGCATGAACATCTCCTACCACCATGAATTAATTGCTGCATTTTAGGTTTGATATGGGACTGTAGAGATCACTGTAATATAATATTTCACATTTTTCTTTCAGCATTTCTTACGTGCTTTTTATACCCCCCCCATCAAATATTTTGTTGTCTTTACATTATAAGCTCTTTGGTTTGGGACCGACCCCTTTTTACAGGTTTGCACAGTGCTCCTTTTATAGGTTTTCAACAAGCTCCTACCTTTGGGGAGTTCTGCTGTGCAAATTAATGATGTCAAGTCCCTCAAAACCTATTTGCAGAAGGACATTAAGTTTGTGAAATAAGGATTTGTGTAGTAAGTTTGTGAAGTAAGCAGGTACCAAAATTAAAGTTTCCTCTGCAATTGCCTATGCAGTCTTGATTTGACATGCATGCCTATCTGTATTACGGTGCAGACTCTAATTATACAGCCATATGCTTTGTAGAGGAACAGGCAGTGCTCACCACCAGTAGTGAGTAGCTTATTTTGTTCCCTCCCTTCCCTGCATTCCCTGCTGCAACTCATCAGACTCGAGTCCTCCAAAACTGCCACATGTGCTCTCATGTTTTAGTTGCCTGCTTTAAGCAGCACTGGGCTTGACTTTTGCAAGCAACTACAATGTACAGCACATTTCCACTCAGAACAGATGTGAGTGCAACAGAGATCCCACCACATCTGCAAACCAGAAACATCAGCTTAGATGTCTCAAGCTGGATCCCCAGAAAACGAGGAACACAGTGTTACCACCTCCAAAACCTTGCTTTCAGTCACTTCCTTGCACTAACTGCACAGAAGTGCCTGCCAAACACACAGTTCACCAGACGTGTTTCACTACACAAGCACTGGTTCGTCTCAATACTTGAATCCTCTGCCCCTTTTACTGCAGCCACGACATGTCTCAGAGATCTCTTTGAGCTGGCAGTTATTTAGCAACTTCTTGTCGGGGCTAAAAGCTTATTTTAGTCTGTGTAAAATAAGCACCTGAAGATAGGTACAGTTCTCAATAGATTTCTGTCTGTGAGGAGGATTTGGCACATGTTTACTGTCTTGCCCAAGGTCTTCGAAAGGAGTCCCTGTGTGATCCTGCCAGGTTCCTAATACAAATAGTTTTGAAAAACATGACCTTAGAGCATGTTATGTTACATACTTGTGATGGGGTCCAGCTACAGCCTCAGAAATAAAATTCACTGCAGCACCCAAGAGATTGATTTCTTACAAATATCTATCAGAAAAAATGCACAGGAGTCCCTTTTGCTCACCAGAGACTGATCTTTCCTAAATCCTCATCAATCTAGGACTTTTATCTTGACTTCTTTGACCTGCATTTGCCTCCCAACCATTCACAGCTCTTTCAGGCTATGAATGGTGCCTGATGATCAAGTCCTTATCCTACAGAAAGACCCACAGAGCAATGGTCTCCTTCTGTCAGCCTTGAGACATAATTGACAGTTCCTTCTTCCACAGCAGCTTGACACTGAGCTGGTCCACTAGAGACTCATCCTCACAAACCTTGTTCCTTTTTCAGACACTTTCTTTGCCCTTGAGCTCTATTTTATCCAAATCTGTGGAGCTCACTGCCGCCTTTGAGGACAAGGAGCAAAAATCCCAGGAACCAACTGCATGGACTACCTACATACATACAGACCAAGCAGTACTTATGTTTTAAAGTTTAGTGATGTTGGGATGGAGTTTCACTCTCCCTTTGAGGAGACAAACGTAAGAGTGTCTTCCCCTGAAATTCCTCCATTAATTAAAGAGAAAATAATGCTCCACTGGAACAAATCCCTTGTGTTACTTCCTAATCATCAATTTACAAGTACAGATCCTAAAGCAAAACACTTGTGGGTGGTTCTGAGATCATTAACAAGATATAAATCTTCTAATAAATAATCTCATGGGTATGGCATCTTAGGAAGACTGGTACCAATTTCTACACCATTTTAAAGCCTGCTGTGCAGTTAGGCTGGATACCAGTGCTGCAAAAGAACAGCCCGAATCTTGGCATGGCACAGGTCCAGTGGGCAGCCTCAGCCTGTGAGTGGTCACACTGTTCAGGGCACTGCTCTGCAGAAGCCCGCAGAGGGGGAGGTCCCTATACTGTAGTGGAGCATTAGCAATGTAAATCCAAGTGTTTTCATGTTGCCAGCTGAAGCCAACTTAACACGGGCTGTGTGCACAGCATGTAAAATAACAGGGTGAGCACTCTGCAGTGTGCTAAGGCCACCCTCACGGTGAGGGCTGGGGAATTAAAATAACTGCCCTGCCAAATTCATGTAACTCATTCAATAAAAATATGGGAGACAGTCTCTGAGGGTGTGTATGTCCGTGGTGATGGTAAATGGAGGAAGAACTTGCAGGGGGATCATAATTCTGGATGTGCTTTCCCTGCTGGCACAGCCATAAGGGATGGGAGATCTCGGAGGTGGCTGAACTCAGTGCCTTTCTGACTGGAATGATAATGCCATCAGGAAGATAACAAACTAGAAGAAGCATCCAAAATGCCTTATTAGCCTTTGATGGGATGGGAGGAGCTGCCAGCAGAAGCAAAATATATACGACCTGCTTTTCAGCTGCTTTGTGTGTGGAAGTGCAGTGCTGGAGCAACATGGAGGGTGTGCATACATTAATTGTCCTTCCATGAGGCAGAGTAGGTTGAAAAACAGGCAGGAAGAAGACTTATAGTAGTCTCCCTTTTATTGTTGTGATTTTATGTGTAGTCAGCTTTGTCCTTTCAGTCAGTAACTTACAACTCTGTTGTTTGTTCTACTTATTGTTATGGGATCTTAGACTTGGCCCACAAAGTCAGAGTTTTTTGCATGGGGACTGTATCATTTTGATGTTTCTTTTAGCAGTCTTTTTTTCTGTTCTAAACTGCTTGTTCTGACCATCTGGTTTAAACAGCTATTATAGAGTGAGTCTATTCTGTTGGACAGTAGCACAAGGTCTGGGACAGCTTTTGAGGTATATTACAATGACAGAGACCTCAAACAACTTAAGAAAGAGGCTCTGTGTATCCCTTGCCCCAGCTGACTTGCCTGTTGGTTGGGACAGCAGCACAGCAGGTGCTCAGGCTCCTCCTCTGCCTCTCCTTGTCTGCTCTGAGAATACACTCGTGTTCTATCCCTGAGCACAAGTGTTCATTTGTTTATGCTCTCCTCCATGCCTCTAACCTGGGAATATATATAACAGAAGTACTTTGACCTGTTTTTACATCTCACAGCATTCTGGCACCATCAAACCTTCCCCGTGTAGCTGCTGTGGTTAAAGTGGTTACACGAGCACCTCCCCAGCGAGATGTCCCAAAGTGCTGGCATTGTAAGGTACCCAGTCCCCACAGTGATGCCTCTGCCAACCCCAGCTGCTGAAGCCACTGTGAGCCAAACACAGGATAATCAGATTGTTTTTTTCTTAAAGATGAACCAGGAGCTGTCTCTGTCCTCTGACTTCCGAACGCCACAATTGTGCCTGCTATGGAGGGCAGAAATACAAACTGTTAGGCTCTGTTATTCTGTTCAGACTGACTGGAGATTCAGTACAATAAAAGAAAGGAATAAATGCAAGTTTGCTTATAAATACATAGCTGAGTGATTTAGTTCAGCATATTCCATACCTATAGAGAATGTCTCAAATTAGATTTTTTTTCCCAGACCACACTCATGGTTCTGCTATGCCCACTTTTCATCACTTCAGCACTTGGCAGGATAGTACCTGGCAGACTTTATCTTCAAACTGGTCTTTACCTCAGGTAATTTTAACTTCTTCTTTGTGAATATCTGCTAGTTTGAAAGAAGATGGAAGAAAATAAAAGTCATCTTGCATTTTGGACATCTTTTTATTCTTTTTCTTTGCAAGAAACCTTAGAAGAAGAGTTTGTAGAAAGCATGACTGAAACTTACTTGAAAACATTTTCTACTGCAGATGTTGCCATCCCATGGGAAAGAAAGTATGTCAGGAATTCTTTTCCCATCCCATATGATTATGCAACAAGCTTCTAAATGCACCTGTCACCATCAACCTGCAACTGGTGAAGCACAAGATAAGAAAGATTAGTTTAGCTGTGAGCAGACCTAACTTGAGGGTCTGTCTGTACACTGCAGCCATTAGTTCTGCCAAGCATGTAACACTAAAAAAGTCCTGCCCCAATGCCCAGCATTTACTGCATCTGTACCTGACAACAGATTGCTTTGCATTGTGGGATTTAACACAGAAAATGTTTCCCCAGGAATAAGGCTGTGAGCCGACTGTCAATAAGCATTTATAGGGAAGTGAGTAACCTTGA
This sequence comes from Lepidothrix coronata, assembly GCF_001604755.1. Classification (NCBI taxonomy): domain Eukaryota; kingdom Metazoa; phylum Chordata; class Aves; order Passeriformes; family Pipridae; genus Lepidothrix; species Lepidothrix coronata. The sequence continues at coordinate 84,389 of NW_016690559.1, read as the reverse complement.
GGGTCTAATGAAAGTGCCCAATGCCTGCTTACTGTGTCTGACACACCTTTCTGCCTGGCACCAGCTTGGCACTGCAGAGCATCTTCTGGGCAGAGAACAGAAGCCAGACATTGGGCTGATCCCTTAGAGCACCGTGAGATGCACTGGGTCAAGATTCAAGGGAAGGAGGAGATTCCAACATTTACTGTAAAATGAACTTGACAAAATTGCAAATTATGTGATTGTTTAAGTTCAAGGGACTTAGACTCTGGTCTGTCTAAGGAGAGCCTGTGTAACAAGAGCTCTCTCAATGACATGTGGGTTGGATATGAACATCAGGGCTTTGGTCAAAGTTAATCAGCAAACTTGAATATCAGTAATCCCATGTTAAAACTAGTGTAACCACTGCCACTGAGCCCTCATCAGCATTCTCCTCTGTGTGCTCCATCTGATATTCCCAAGACTAACCTGGCCCATGCAGACAAGACCCAACCACCTTCTGCCCAGTAAGGCCCTGAATCCTTCCCTGCAGTCTCCTGGCTCCCTCCCTTCTCCATCAGCCAGGCTGATGCCCTTGTCATCAAGAAAGCAGGATTGCTTTTCTAAATCCCCACGGCCATCAGACAGAGCAATCATGAACCTTGACGACTTCCAGAAAAGAGGGAGACCTGTTTCTGCCCACGGCTGCAGGACATGAACAGTGTTTGTAGACAAATCATGGCACATGATGTCAAATGCTTCAATACCCAGCAGGAGGTTTTCCCACTGTCCATCCCAATCCACAGTGCTACCAGAGGGGCATATCTTCCTTAGCATCAGATCAATCTTCAACTTTGCATGACTTATAAATGATAGGGTCCTTATAACTGAATTACGGATTATTTTATAGGCTTAGAAACTGAGATGATCTGTGAAATATATATAGTTTTTAATGCCAAATGTTTTAATACCTATGAGAATGCCTTCTTTGATGAAGGATTTTAGCTATATGATCACTACTGAAGCATTTGAAGCAGCAGCTCCTGGCAACAGTAATTGACAGGGCTTGTTATAAGGAATTTCAACTGAGTAAGAGATAATGGTATGTGGTTAAGTAATTTAGGCAGGATATCAGAAGAAAATTCAGGGTGAGATCTATTAGACAATGAAAATATTGTCCAAAGGAAGTGATAAAAGCCACATCACTTAAAATATTTAAAGTTGGTTTGTTTAAAGCTCTAGAGAGGATAATTATATTGAATCAATCTCCACTCATAGAGAATGAATTCAGCTTCTATTCAGCAGCATGAAATAAATTACTTAACTGCCCATTGTAGTCTCTAACTGAGGTACCTCCATCATTTTTCTCTTCAGGGGATGCTGCTTCGCTCTGTAAATTTCTTTTCAGAGAGGAAGAACATTTCTAAAAAGGAATTAATATGCAATCTTAGTTTAGATAGCCTCCCAAAACCACTGCTGTACTCCAGTGTGTAGTAAGGCTGTAAAATGAGAAAAATAAATATCCTGGAGTGTCACAGTTCTGGTAGATCCTGTACTCCTTCCCAAAACGACCAACAAAACCAAAACAATAAGTAACATTTACCTAATCTTCAGATTTTACTGAAACACAAACAGTTCTTTCACATCTGGATTTGTAAAACCCCATTCTGCAATATCTGAGGGATTGTCTTTGATATTTTCTCCTTCAGCATATTTAATCAACTCATCTGAAAGTGCTTTTTTTTGCTTTTCTATAGTTTTGAGTATCAATTCTACTATATGGATGATTACAATTTAGGATCCCCCTGTCATTATAGCACTGATGGAAAATGTTCACACAAGCGATTTATAAGTTTTCAGCTCTGACCCCCATCTAGATGTGCTCTGATGGTTTTTGCAATTTTCCTTGGAGGAAATATGTAAGTGCATTCATTATTGTGGCACTGGTGGGTTCCTGTCTGAGAACAATGACAACTCTAATTGCAGTACAGGAGCTGTTTGATTCTGCAATAACTCCTCGTGCTGAGGGCTGGTATCCAAATGGAAGTTTTTGATGCAGACATCTGTTAATAAAATATTTCCTACTTAACTTTGATATGGAAATAAACCAGCAAGTCTGATTAAGTCCTCGACAATCCTTAGGGCAAAAAGGAAAACAAAACCACCTTCCCAACCCTCAGTGTTAACAATACATCAGACTTACATCAGGGTTTCAAATATAAGGACATTTTCCGATGGATTTAAATGTAAAAAGAAAACATTTGCTACAGTGTGATCAAATGTTCTCAGTATGATGCACATCCATCCAAATAAATGTCTGTTCTTTACAATTTAATTTATATATTCATAATTCTAGAAAGACTTAGGTTCATATTTAACTAAACCCTGGTAGCAATCCACTGATCATAATGAGATTATCCACAGTTTATTGACTTAAGCCTATGCATAAATCTCTGCAGCAATGGAACATTCATTTTTTGCATAAGTGCATTTATATGTTATACAAAAATATTTAGGACAGCAGTCTGGCATGTCTGCACTTTATTTTTAAAATTATATTACTTCATTTTGTGCAATTCTTAGTGTTTGTGCATGCACCACCATATGTCACAATATTGTCCCTTTTTGAGGAAAAATGTGTACACAAAAGGCAAAAACTATATAAGCATGTCTCCACATACTTCTGAATTAATCACACAGAAACTAAATTCATACATACATACATAAATATATAGAGAGACTTACATATTTATCATAAATATTTAGATTTTTATATATATGTATATATATTCATACACACGTGAAAAATGCTGTGGAGAGCCACAGCTACATCACACCTTAGAATCCATGCTTCAAATACATAAATACATGGTATTAGCATAGATTTATACTAGAAAGGATTAGGAAGAAAAAGAAACAGTGGATTATCATTGAAGTGTTGAGATTAGTAAAAGAATAAACAGCTAAAAATTGGAATACTTCTCCAGCAATTATGGTTAATGACTCAGCCCCACTATCTCCTCTGTGTCAATGACTGCAAGTTGAGAAATTCATTTACAAATGCTGCCATCAGTCACTATCAGTCAGCATTTCATTTTTGCAGGACAATTCAGTTCTCCTGTGCATGGATTTGTACTTCACACTTTTCTCCTGTAACACATCACCCACCTCCACAGCAGAGACAGCACTCACAAAGGACAACCCACCCCACTGCTCAGCGACTGGCCCCAAACCTTGGCTGGTTTTGGTCTGCAGCATTAAAACAGGCTCTCCCCAGCACTTTTGCAATGTCACTGTGGTTGTGGCACACCTTGGTATCAGCTTTCTGTGTGAGCTTTCAGACATCAGTTTGTTCTGGAAACGTGTTACAAACCTGGCTGGAACACAGCCTGTGCAACTCCACTGACTCCAGAAAAATTCCAAATATACGTCTCCTTCACAGCTAATACATTTCTTCTGTAGTTAATAATGCTGAAAAATTGCTTACCTAATCTAACCTAGTAATGGTAGTGCAATAATCTACACCAGCTCTCTATATGATTCCTACTGCTACTCCAATTATACTCTATCTCATCTGAGACACAAACTGACCCTGTCCTTTATCACTGTGCCATTTGTCTGTACAGAAATGTTTGACCAGAAATCTAAATCCAGCCCTTTCCATGGGCACTAGGGCTTAAACCATCACAGATGTATTTTTCTCCCCCAGTATCCTCTGGTACAGTAATTATCTGACCTGTTTAGAGGATTTCTAAAAATATTATTTTGAGGGCGATCACAAGCTATTTTATGTAGATCAAAAAGAATTATAAAGGTTCAATTTTCTGCTCATATGTGCCATTAGAATCTGCAGTAAAAACACTTAAGTTTGGGCATTATTTCAGTATAAAACATGAATATTACAGTATTCTATTTAGCAGCATTGATGCCAGAACAGCACCTATTATCTGAGATTAGACATCAGTATTGGCACAGCTGTAGAACCATCAGTTAGGTCTTCAAACTTAACTTTAGCCATCATAGTTTTAAGAAAAGCACTATGAAATTTGCTTTCAAGTTTTTTAGCCTTAAGCATTCACGGTTATGTTTTTCTTTCCACAGTTAGAAGAACAAGGAAGTCACTTTTAAAAAATAAATTAAGAACTAGGAATCTATTGTAATTCATGCTCTAGGAACCGGAATTATTTTTTAAAATCCCAGTTTCATGAGAACTGGCAGCTCTGGGTCTGGATGAAAATTGTCCAGCACTTCCTTGAATAATTGTATAATTTAGAAAAAAAAAAAACAAACCCAAATTTATTTCCACAGAGTTTAGGGAAGTACAAAAATGCCTGACATTTCTGGGTAAGAGCTTGAGCGTGTTGTTTGAAGTGTGATTACTTAAGAAGTTGTCTTAAACCATTTTTAGATTTTGGCATACAGCATTGAGCTGAACTATAAATTTTCCTTTCCCTTACTTTTCTTTTGAGCAGCAATTTGTGTCAGCATAAAGCCACAAGGGTCTGTAAAACCCATAACTTCAAGCATGGCCATGTGTGTTAATTGGCAAAGTCAAGGAAGATAAACAAAATAATATGCAATAGGGACAGGATATTTCTTGAATTCTAGAAATTACTAGAAATGCATTAAAATATATATGACTCCCATTGGTCTTTGCACATCAGTGTGGCAAATCCAGAATTCCAACACTCTCCGTGTTAACGGGCACTTGCTGGTTTTTATTTGTATAAATCTTACCTTTGATTTACACTTTCAAAACACAGAGAAAAGGAACTACTGCATGAATTACTGTTCATTTTTTCCACTCCATACTTAGAGAAGTTAGATATAAAATCTTATATGAAACAGCTTTAAAAACAAGACTTCCTACAGGCCTGATTTTCACCATTCCTTACCAGTCACAGCTGAGTGAGCTGTACTCACTGAGGGGTGTGGGGTTACTTAGTGTGAGAAAGTGGGTTGGAGAGGGAGGCAGAACCTAAACTAGATCCTAAACTAGAATCTTTATTAGAATAAATCTCTGCCATTCAGAGAAAAAGCAGTGGTAGGCACACAGTGTGGTGGCTTGGTTGTGTACAGTGAGGTACAGCCTTTGAAGGGTTTACACAGTTTATCCATAGGATTCTCTCCTGACATCCTTCCAAGGAAGTTGTTCCCTAGTTGCTATTCTGTTTGGTCAGGTGGAGCCTCACCCTGTGAGAACCCTGAGGGATGCCCAGAACAGTTCCCTGGTCAGGGTGAGGGTCCTTGCCTGGCTGAAACACAGACCTCTGCTGTGGCTCCCAACACCTCATTGCCCTGTGAAATTGTAATTGCTGTTTCCTGCCACACTTTGGATCAAGTACCGACAACCAGCCGGGTAATTACATTTGTTTCTGAAGATCTCTGGGCTGTTCACCGGCCAGGATTTGCCATGTCACTCTCCCCAACTGCCGGCCCCTGTGGAAGATCAGGGTCATGAGAAATCTAAGCAGAGAGGAATAGCTGAATCCACTCTTTACAATGGTTCTTAACAGTTGGCTTTGGCTGTGGCCTGAAATGGGCAGCCAAGAGCAGCTCCAGGAAAATCCTTTCTAAAGCTTCCCCCACTGCAGACAGGTGGCAGCTGCAGTGCAAAGGCCCCTTTTTGGGCTGAGAAATAGACCACATGGGAGCATACATTTAAAAATTTTAAATGTCCATTTTTCTGCTTTTGCTGTTTCTGAAGCAACAGCTGCTTCAGCTGAGCTGCTGTGTTCTAAACTCTCAACATCCTTCTCATAATAACAGATGCATTATTGAGCATTATGAAAGAGTCTCTCCAGGGGAACAGAGCCTGCTCTTGGGGTGCCAAAAAACACAGATATTAGTAAAAAGACAGATGATTTGTGAATTTGAAACTGCCTGGTTCTGTCTCTCACTGTGTTAATAATGAATTCATTACAGAAGAGCTGTAGTTCTTCCTCCCCCCCCCCATCCAAGTGAATCACCTTTTCTTGTCTGGCAACCCAGCACTTACTAATAAAACCAGTCCTGATCTGAAATTATACAGATCTTAGAGACACTCTGTGTTTATGTAAGCAGAGCCATCAGACTCATGTGCAGCCCAAAAGTTTACACTGTGGCTTCTGTGCTACCAACTTCAGGTGGTTTCAGACTGTTCCACCTGAGCTGAGCAAATAAAATATGGCTGTATGGTCTAAACGGTTTGTTGTCAAGCAGTGCTTCTAACCCAAATTATGAACAGGGATGGTCAGGTAAAAAAGAGAATGTCCAAGAATCGCTGTTCTTTTTGACCAAGTGTACTGAATTACTTGCTGGCCGAATTCCCAGGGTTTACTGGGAGGTTGTAAGGCATAACCATGGGCAGGCCTTAATCTCCTTCAAGCCTCTGACCCCCACGGAGCAACAGAACAATGCAGTCACTTAGCGTGGGAGGTACAGAACCACCTCCTCAGAAGGTGCTCTCTGCACTGGTCACTGAGTAGCACTCTCAGGTAATAAGGTAGATTGCACATTATTAGGAGATTATGAAGTACTCTGCTTCCAACCTGCCACTGGAAGCTTTTGTCCTCTCCTCCCATGGGGAAGAAGAAGCTTGAGAGGAGAAGATGCCAAGTGTGATGGATGAGAGGGACACTGGGCTGAAACAAGTGGGTGGGAACATTTTAACAGGAAAGAACTATGGAAAAAATTATTTGCATACATTTTCACAAAATGAAGTTTGTACTGTTTGCAGAACTCCAGTTACAAAACACAACAGCACCATTCTCTTGCAGTGCAAGCAATGGAAGAGGACAAACTTCACCCAGCAAGTGATACTGCTCTTTAGCTACAGAGTAATAAACTGCTTTATTCACCTTCAATGTAGCTTGCCAGTCCTAATATTACTAATATTCCCTTAGTGAATTGACTTTGTCAATTCTCTATTATAAGCAGAAAACAGCAGTCAAAATAATAAAAAGTACTACAAAACAAAACAGTCCAACATTAGGAAAGGATTTTTGGCAGGGATGTATTATGTCACTCCCTCAGCTGTGCTGACACTACATACATCAAAATGCTATTGTGCATTGATCTTGGTCATTGGATTGTGGAGTGTGAATGTGAGGAAACAATGGAGTGGTCTTGGGGACAGCAGGAGGAGGAGGAGGAGGAGGAGGATTATGATATCCTTCCTAATTGCTTACTTGGAGGAACAGGTTGGCGTCCTTGCAACAGAAAGGTCTAAGTTTGTGTGGTTTCTGGACTACACATATAATGTGATCCTTTCTGGTTTTCCTTCTTTGGAACTGGTAAAGTCCAACAACAATGGACAGTAGTGAAGCGCCTGGGGAGGAATTTCAATACCCCTTTTTCCCAGCACATAAAGAAAAGAGATGTACCAAAATACTCATGAAAGATGGTAATGACCCATGAAAACTAGGAGACTGTGAAAGACAAGTGGGACAATTACAGTGCTTGTTCTAGACTTTCCTTGGCTTTCTTGATTCCCTGAAGAAACAAGCAGGTACAGGCATGACAGAGGGGAATTATATTAATCAGGGAGGGGAGCACATTAGGTCAGTGGTGCAAGGAAATACATAAAGGATGTTCAGTGGAAAAGAATAATCACTTTAAACCTTAGGTAAAATACTAAACAATGTATAACCTTTGGTCAGTTGGGGTCAGCTCTCCTGGCTCTGTCTCCTTCCAGCTTCTCCTCAATGCTGGGGTGGGGTGAGGAGCAGAAAAGCCCTTGACACTGTGTAAGTTCAGCAATAAAATCCCTGAGTTACCAACACTGTTTCCAGCACAAATCCAAAGCACAGACCTACACTAACTGCTGCAGTCTGTCTGGAATAAGATACTGGCAATCATCAATTCATGTCTGTTTTTAAACCACAACAATGCTCACTGAAACATCATCTTGCTCCTTTAATGAGATTAAATCATTTACACTCTCAGTAAAAATTCTACAGACAACCCATGTAACTTATCAACCATTTACTTAACAAATATGCTACTCAAAATTATAATTTGTGTATTTTTTTCACATTTCTTCTGTAAACTGTACATCAGTGAAATGTTTGACCAAGTTAAATCAAGCTGAGTATGGATATGAAGTTCACTTAAAACCATTTCAAACTGATTAACCTGTCTAGATATTATTCTTGGCTTACTTGGGGACCTGCAGTGACAATTCTGGAACATAAAGCCATATTAATCCTTTGAACATAATTAGTGTGGATTATATATCTTTAAAAAGTGATCAGAGTTCTTGTCTGACCAATAAAAATGTTTTACTTATTCTTATGACCATTCAGATCATTATGGCCTTTCTGATCCCTAAGTACTATTTAGAGAATATATAGAAAAAAACCAAACAAACAATAAAACCAAAACATTTCGATCTGGGTATTAATAACATAGAGTCAGATACAATAAAAAATGCAGTGTTACAGAAACATGGGTGTGATGACACTTGCTTCTCATTACATTTTTAAGAAAGAAAATTTATTACTGCCTAATTTCCAACTATAAAATAAAAGCGATCTTTTAGGATCCTGGTGTAGTCAGACTATATTGCTAATATTATGAAAAAAAGCTATGTTTGATCAAAATTATAACGTGCATTACACTTGATATTTAGCATGCAGCGATGAAAAGTTTTGATTCCCATTTTTAGACTGAAATTCTCTTCTCCTCAAGTGATTTTTCTAACTCCTTTTGAAGGTCATACCAGCATGGAAGCAAGTTGGCCTGAGTCAGCACAGATAGTAGCTGTATCATTCTTCACACTTTAAAGTCTAACTCATGTATTTTTTCAATTACAGAAAAAGAGTTCACAAATGCTTTTTCAACATATTGCATTTCAGCTTTAAAAATAAGCCTTCAGATATATGCCCTTCTGAAAACACAAAAAGGAGATTTCAGTTCAAAATGAAAAACCCATCATTCCAGTTAATAAAAAACACTTGTTAAAGCAAAGATGAGCCTTGGTGGAAATGTAAGTTTAAAATTATTTGGACTAAATGTATGTGTAATAAAAAACCTCCCAACAGAGAGGATACATTTTTACAACATATTCCTGTCATTTCTTGTTTTCTAGAGTACAGAAGCACTTGTACAACTTTACATAGAGTAAATCTTCTGGCAAACTACTATGGGCAATCATTCTGAAAGCTAATGTAGCAACACAGCTCAGAGCTGAGAGCAAAATACACTTCCAGCCACTAACCTAATACACAACTTCTCTCAATTTTATTGCCATTTTGCTAATTAGAAATATTTCTATTTCTAAGATGATTAATGGGAATGTGGTTGCAAAAAGCCATAATTGCTATTAACAATAACTGGGTTAATTTCAGAAGGGGATTTCTTACAACTTCAGTTCAAATGCAGTGTTATTGTAATAACACACAGTGATTTACTTAAATATTTATGCTGGCATAAACATATCTGCTAATGTGTTTTTTCAGGATTTGACCCATGATAGTCACACAAATTGTTTTTTCAATTCACTCCATTTATTAGGATGCTTGAATTTGGGTGCTGTCTCCTCTTCAGTACCATCAGTACTTATGCTCAATATTAACTACTTTTCCCTTCCATTTTTTTTTCCCTTGTCCCCATTAAATCAAATTAAAACAGCACAATATAACAGTAGGTCATTGATGGTAAGACCCACTCTCTTCTTGCAGCATTGGCAGCGAGAGACCTCTCCCAGACAGAGAAAATGTTCTAGGAATCTTCCATTCTTTCCATGCTAAAAGTGGAAAACAGGACCATGTGCCCTTGAAGCAGCAGGAAGCTCCTTCTCAGCTGCTAAGATGGACAGGGATTGCAGCAGGGGACCCCATCGCTCCAGCAGCTGGGAAATATCCATTTGGGTGTGTGGGTTGGCCTCGTGTGACTATTTGTGGAATCTGTCTATGTGCAGCTTATAAAATTCTGCGTTGATATTTTGAAGCTGTTGTTGTAAAAATTCTTGAATACTGGAAGGCCAAGGTGGCCTGAATCCAGAGAGCTTCAGTGGGCTGGCTTGACCTCTGAAAATTCTCTGCATTATCCATGTGGGCAGCCTATGGACCTGCTGCACACCTAACCCATGCATGGGATGTGGCTGCAGCAAGTTCAGTGCTCTGTGTCCTCTTTTATCACCAAAACCTACCAGGTGCTCTCCAGACCAGGGCCAACAACCTGCTTTTTGACAGAATAAGTGTGTTAAGCAGATAAGGTAAAAAATGCTGGTGTTCAGAGGAGATAGATGAGTACAGACTTTTTCTCTTTTAGTAGAATCTTGCCCTGGGAATAACTATGTCTTGGAAGATAGGTGCGCACACACTCTATGGTATATGCCTCAGAGAAGGGATGATGTAAAGTATTTCTCATTCATGAAAGGATTATATGGAGTCCTATTAGAGGGGCCTCACTGTGTGGTGAGTTTCCCAAACATACACTCCTGGGAAGGGAATTCATGGCACTTGGGTACTGACACAGAGAGCAGGGAGGGCAAACGTACACGAGGGGCTGCGACCACTCTCAAATTAAAACACACATTTTGACCTTGAATCTCTGGAAGGACTCTGTTTTTATCAACATTTCTTTTCTTTCCTCCCATCCCCTCATTAATCCACCTCCACCTTTGTCATATTCAGCACTTTGTTGATAAGAGAATGACAACCCAGGTAATCCTACCTCTTCTCTGGTCACTCTACATTGTTGCAGTCAGAAGCTGTTGATTTATTCAAATCTACCAGGCTTTGTAGTTTTCTTTGTCTGGGTCTGTCTTTCCCCTGCCTTTCAAACCCCACTTATCTGTTTATCACTCTGTCTCGGGTCCCAGGCTTTCGGGAAAGTCTTTGTCAGGCAGAAACTATTTTTGACTCTAGAAAGTGCTGAACACTCTAAAGGCACTTAACAAAATGAATCTTTGTTCCTTTGGGGATCGCACTGGTATGAAAATATTATCATTTATCAAAATAGGAGATTGAAATCTCATTTCATCAAAAAATACAGCACAGATGTCCAGTTGTACGAAATCTCCCCAGCTACTTACAGATTACTGACAGGAATCTGTATTCACCTGTCTGAATAAGATCTGTCTGCATTTAAGATGATGAATATAGACATAGAAGAGCCTATTTTGTTTTTTCACTTAAACAGCTGAACTTTTTACTGTCTTTTTATAACACACAGGTTATATAATTTTATCAGTGAACTGTAATTCTTTCTGTAAGAACAGTTTTGGCTTTGGTCCCACAATGACAAACCACCAACGATACCTTTAATAAAATACTGTGGTTTTTTCTCACAGTGCCCCTTAATTTCAAGGGTACATTCAAGGAAAGATATTAGCCTCATCTTTGTTCAGATCATCTTGAATAAAAATATTGTAATCTATCCTTCTGTGCGTTTCAATCCACAGTTTTCAAAGAAAAGGACTGTTTTACATTTAAATATTTCAGATTTATAGACATACTGAAAACACATTGCAGAGATTTATTGCTGTTTTTTTCTTGCTGGTCTTATAAAGATGGGTCTGTATTGCCGACACCACAAAGATGTAAACACTCTGGATAAGAAATAAAGAGCAACCCCCACCAAGAATAAGATCCAAGCCACAAGACCTATAAAATGGCTGTGGGTGTTGCAATGTTAAAAGCATTCTTGTTTGTAGACTGCTAAACTTGTTTCAGCAAGGACTTGAAATGGACTTCTAAAAGTTCACTGTGTGACGTGAGCAGTGTGTAGTGCTGTGTTCTAACTCTTTGTGAAGAATATTTAGCAGTTTCTTTTAAAAGGATGTGTACAAACAAATTCTACATGGCAACTCGCTTGCTTTTTGCTATTTCTATTAATATTTTCCTCTCTCTTTATTCTTTATTAACTCTTGCCTTCATTATCTTTGCCATTCCCGTCTTTTCCATTTTAAAGCACATCCTAGAGACTTTCTGTGCTCATTCCTTCCCTTCTCTTGTATCAAGGTTGAGTCTGTGCCTGGCACAGTGACTGGGAGCACACTCTAACCCTGAGTACACCTGAGTGTCCAGGCCATGTGTCCCAGCCATTACAACAGGATAAAGCTTCTTTACTATTTCAAAAAGTCTGTACTTCACCTTGAAAAGAATGGGAATGTATTCCCCCACAGGTTATGCATTACTTTTCCTTTATGAATATTGAAAAGATTAGTGAACGTGCAAATGCCTGAGGCAATGTGTGAAAAGATGAAAAGAGGTAGAAGAAGAAAGGGGACAAAAAGAGGGGACAGAAAGGGAGGGAAAAAAAAGTCTTATTAATAGAAGTTGATTAATGACCAGATCTTTATTATTTCAGGGACGACTCTTGGAGAAACAGTTTCAAAAAGAAGCAGCACAAGATCTAGCACACTGTACACTGTTGATGCTCTGCTCCTTCCAGGCTCCCGAGGCTCTGCTGTGAAGGGTTTATCCTGTGTATTGCTCCTGTACTTAAACTTTGGCTCCTGATTATCAGCAACTGGAGTTTTCTTGGACATGCCAAGGGAACAGGGAAGAAAATTATGTTCAGAGACTGTGACTAGCTTTATAAAGATCCAGCTGGTAGGGAGGAAAAAAGGAAAAGCCTTTTCCTCTGCTCCTTTAGTTTGACCAGGGAGATAAACCAGCATTTCAAGTAAATGTCATCACCTGCCTCAGTTTCCTTTAAAGAGAAGGATGATAGTTTGAGAGCACTGCTTGATGGAGTGGCCTAGAACTGGCACTAGAACTGGTGCAGTTTGGGCTCTTTATCTCCTGGGAGTGAACAGTTTTTCTTGCAAAGGACTCAAATATTCTGTTTGGTACTGTGCCTATTCTTGTAACTTAACAGTCTCATCTGAAGACTTTTGGAAGCAAATGGCATCTGCTACATGTCAAGCAAAAATATGGGCCAACACTGATTTAAAGATGATGCCTTGTGCTGTGTAATACTAAATAATGTCATGTGTCTGACATACCCATCAAAGCATGTGAGACACACCCTATAACATGTTTTAAATTAATTTATCCTTATGGAGAAAAAAATTGTTTCCTTGCTTGTGAGAGTTTATTATTATTATTATTATTATTATTATTATTATTATTATTATTATTATTGAATTTCCTGGGCCAGCCTTTTCTTTAACTGAAGCTCATGCTCATTGGCCTGTTCTTGGAGAGAAGGTACATGTGAGTACAGATTCTTCTTCCCTGACAATACCAAGATCTCAAAAGTCAGGATAAGGCAAAGAAAGGAACGAGTTAATGATTTGCATTGTGCTTGGTTTTCAGGGAAGGCATGGGAGCACAGGGAAAACTTGGAGCTGATGGGGTGGCCACTGACTGCCAAATTCAGTCTGCTTCTGGTGGCTCCTTAGAACATTCCTCCTCAGCTGTTTGCTTACCCCTTCAAAGTGCTGCTGTAATATAGTGCAACACAGGTACTATTGTTCCTGTTATCTGTAGGATAAAACTGTTTGAAAACTTCAAAAAGAACACTGATTTAAAAAACCAAAGCAAAAGCTCTCAGTCCCAGTGCACTTTGGGCAAAGAGACGCGGGGTTGTTATCAGAAAGGTACTTCCTCTGCCTGGTGCAGGCTGGTGAAATATTGAATTATTCATGTAATTGACTCCACTGTAGGGTACTACCAGGTTGAAAATTACCCCTATACTTTGATCTTTAGACATTACTCTTTGCAATCAGGAGTACAAATGCACTTGCAGGAGCACAGAGGCAGCAAGACCCTCTGCACTACGTGGTGAGCCACTGCAGGGGATGAGTGAACACAACTCCTGTGGTTAAAGGTACATGCCCCTGCACTGACCAGCCTGCTTAACCAAGACCCTGGGTTCTGTACACAGCTTAGAAATGATTACTTGTGCAATAGAAACCACTAGTACTCTGTTGACTCCCTTGTCCCTATTAGGGAAATAGTTCAAATACATATTTCACAAATTATACTCAAATTACAGTTCTGGCTGAAGAAGGAACTACATAACCAGGCCCAAGCAGAAAACTGAGGTTCTTCTTCTGAAGCTTTGTTTTCAAAACTTCTGCATGCCCATGGGCTGTGCAAGTTCCTGTCAGTCCTGAACACCTAACTTTGCGTGGAATTGAGGAACTATCTTTATATCCTGAAGTTTTATTATACTGGAAAAAATGTATAATACTTCTGTGTTTTGAACATCGAGATATCACTATTGTTCTGTCATTACTGAATAATTACTGATAACAAAGGAGCATTCAGTGGGCATTACAGATTTTATGACACACACCAAGCAGTACAGAATACCCATCCCACTGGGGCCATATTAATAGCATGAATAATTACATGTTCCTGAGCTATAACAAAATCAGTAATAACATACCATGTGAAACACAGAAATGTGACTCTGCCATTGATGAAGCAGAAAGAATTGCATTGAAAGTATGGTGTAAACAAAATGGGGCTGTACCTTGGTGTGACATGACTCATAATTCTGAATGTTAAGAGTGGCTGAAGACTCAGATTCTTTCCCAAATTTTCCTCCTTTTGAGCTCCATGGGGGTATAAAGAGCTCTTTGAGGCCCTGAGACCTGAAAGATGAAGGCTCTCTTAATGCAGACCCTATGACAACCAAGAATAAAACTATCAGATGACTCCCTTCCACAAGAAAAAAAGCTGGGAGTGATTATTTCAGAACCTGGGCATCAGCTGGCAGCACTGGCTGGATGGGCAGAAGGAACTGTTAGGAAAGGAGGGTGGGGAAGCTTTCTTGAAGTTGGATTTTTGGGAATGACCATAGAGGGGAGATTCAAAACAAGGTTTAAAGGCACTGAAACCTTTTGCCATGGGCTGTGCAGTCTCTGCTTCACCTCTCAGAGCAGTGGTAAGTTCAAACTATTTTCTTCAGTTCTTCATGTAAAGAAGAAAAACAGGCAGTCAACATATGCATTTTTCCTCTGAGTTATTTTTATTTCTGTGTATTGTCACAAACCAGCCATTAACTTCCTCAGTAACTTTTGGAAAAAAAAACCCATATCATTAGTTATTATAATTTCTGTGTTAGTCTCATGATTTGGGACAGATTATGCCAATGGTAGCCAAGACACAGATGCATTTGGGTCATTCTGCAGTCACTAATCACTGCTCCTGTCTGAGAGCTCACATATTTTACAGCTAAGGTGGCAGTTTGACTGAAATAATTCAGTTTTATTCAGCAAGGACCAAAGACTTACAAATGTTCACTTCCTTCTTTGTACCATAAGTGAGCTAACTGTAATGACCAGACTTAGTGTTTCCCACTGACAAGACTAATCCTTACACATGCACTTTAGCTTGCCCATCAAGTCAATCCCCATGAAAACCCAAGTTATATTTTCCCATCAATATCAGTGACATGATCAAATCGTTTCTGGTACTTATCTTTGCAATCAGGTTGTCATTCCTGAAATGTCTCTCATACTTTCCCACAACAAAGACAATCAACAAAGAAGCTTGAAAAAAATCACTGTTTGATGAGTACAGATTTGCTTGTATCTTTTAAAGTTAGCTTATCCACTAAAGCTGTAATTAATTCTTATACATGATTATGTTTTTTCTTCTGATCCCAGCTTAAAGCCAAATCTGTGCAATAGGACCAGCCACATGAAAAATCCTTCAGCTATTCAACTAAAAACACACTAAATCCACATTTTAAAATATGAAATTCAGAAAGATGAACAACAACCTAAGTACAGAAGTTCATTTCAACTCAAGTAGCTATAATTTACATGGCAAGTAACCTAATTACACTGTGCTTTTTAGTAATGTATTGTTCGATGACCTTTTTGATTGGAGTAGGAAACATTAGCAGTCAGAATGTTAAATGCTAAATCACACTGGTGAGTGATAAGTGAGTCATTCTGAAAGGCCACAAGAAATATCAGTGGAAAAAGCTTGAACTGCAAAAGCCTTCTATGATTCACGCAAAAAACTGCACAGCAAAATAACTCAGCTGTGAATACAGTAATTCGCTGCAAAGTTCTTTTGTAAAATTCCAATTAAGTAAACATCTTAGGATTTGCTGACTGAACTCTGGTGTCTTTTAATTAATTCCATGAGGCTAAGAAAATTAAAATATAGCTTTTGTTTTAGACTTTGCACTAGAAGAAATCTAAATTACTCAAACTGAAATACAATTATACCAAGACTCCAAAGTGTTTCTTAAGCAGAATGTGTTTTTAACAGGCATGTTAAAGACCTAAAATCACATAAATGCAGAAACAGGTTGCAATGATACAGCTGGGCTGGGGAATTTATTAGAGTGCCACAATTTTAGGACCCTTTAAGGATAACATCTCTCAGCTACTGTTTTCTCATGTTTTACATCTAAGTTTATACTTCACAAAATAAACACAAAATGTGAGTTTATCTTGTGAGGAGAATTATATGCAAGGAGTCTCACGGAGACTGGTGAAATCAAAGCTCATTAGTATTTCCTGCCTTTGAACATAACTAATGACAGGGTTTCAAAGGCTGACAGATCTCTGAATGAACGGCAACAATAGTCATTGTCATCTCGGGATTGTGCAGGAGCCATTTTGAAAATTGTCCAAAGAGCAGGGAAAAAGTTTATACTTTTGCAGAGCGGACATCAAGACTGAGAGAAGCCTGTGTTAGGCCCTTGTCTCCAATTTTCTGCCCTGATTAATTACAAAGACTGCTAATTGTGTATTGATGTTAGTTAAAACCATTTGGCATTTGGTATCTGTCTAGTCATGTCAAAATAAAAAACTTTCTGTGTAAATGTTGGGTCAAAGAAAGTACCACGGTGTTTTTCCCTCATTCATTTTTGTTTATAAATCCTTTAAACTACAAGTATTTGTATTTGTATCATATTGAATGTGACTGCAACGGGTTAAGAAAACACAAATTAGAGGAAAAAAAAGCAATTATAAAAATACGGAGTGGAAGTGGTGATTTCTAAACGTCATTAATCTATGGTGATTCTGCCACAGTTTGTAAACAATGAGAGGATCTGATTTTCAGCAAGTTGGCTATTCATGTGTTGCACATCTCATTTCTGTTGACTGTTGTTACACATCAATACACAAATGAGAAGCTAAATTTTGCCTTCCTTTCCCTGCCTGGTAATACTGACTTCCTTAGCTAGAGCTTCCCAGCCGTGGCACAGCCAGTGTCCCAGGCCCTGACAGGACCATCTCTGTGCCTTACAACCCACTGAATTTCAATTTCCAATTCACATTTATATGTTGTTTGCCTTTTCATTCCTGCTTTTACACAAGCTGATTGATTGGATGATTACTCCACAATGACTCACACATCTGGGAGTCCAACATCTGGATATGTTCCCATTTAGTGCACGTTCCCAAGAGCCATCTTACATTGTCAGTGGAGAACTGCCTTTGACTACTTCTAACCTACATCTTGAAATAATCCAGAAGTTGCTGAGTCCTGTGGGTGGTACCTCAATAACTGCTTTACCTCCAAAGTAAGGGTTTAATTTAGAATTAGTTCCATGAGTGTGAGTCAGTTAAATCAGCACTAAACTACCACTACTAAAGCCACAAGTTTCTTAACTACAAGATTTGGGGATCCACCACAGACACTTGTGGTCCACCATCTTCAAACCTACTGCAAACTACATGGGAACATAATATGTAAGAACTGATTTCTTATATCTTAAACGTCTTAAAGTCAATGTTTAATAACCATTTGCCAGTGTGACAGCAAAGCATAGCCTGGAACTATGCAAACCTTTGCAAAACTAACACATGTAAGGCTGTAAGGGTGTTTGGTCTGTCCAGTCTCCCCTGTGATGTGTTACTCCGTGTTCAACTACTGAAGGTTCCAAGAAAACTTTGAAGCAAAACACTTCAGCTAAATAAGCAGGCTTACTTTCAAATGAAAACTACTTTCTGCAGTTCTCAGCATCCCTCAGACTCTAAGAAACCATTATGCCATGATTTTCCCTCTTCCACAAAGTACCTGGATTCTAGGAATGTCTTTTTAGTAAGAGGTTAATTTGGAGATAAAAGCATTAGACTTTGGTACACCTCTCTGTGCCATATACATCTGAACTTTTTAAAATGAGCCTGTGGTCTGACACTGCCCCAGGCCTTCTGCCCTCCACCCTCTGCCATACTGGCTTCTGCCAGGCAGAATTGATCCTGTCACCCTCCAGCCATTGCTAAAGTAATTTCTGTCACAAACAGCCAACATGATTCCCTTTGGTCCCTTTGCCATTTCCCATGCAAAAAATCCTGCTTTGAGCAGAATCAAGATATCTTTCCAGGCCTTCACTTGCAGCTAATCAAAAAAGGGAAATGTGTCCTGTGCTGAGTTCCACATGGAATGATGATGTCTGGAAATTGAGATCCAAGGGAGGGTTGGCATTTTTCACCTGCAGGAACTGCCTCGTGTTAGAACAACACAATGTGCTCACAGTGTCTTAGAATTAACAGCAAGGAGAGAGATTTCAATACAGCTGCAGAGAGGTACCAGCAGCTCATACTCACATCAGAACACTCGTTATCCGAGGGCAGAGAGGGAAAAGTGAGGCCCAAAATACTTGAGTTTAAACAGCTGAGAGGACTCAGAAAAGGTGTTGAGCTGTGTTTCAGATAAAATATAAGCACACAACTGTAATAGAAGAAGCATAAAGTGGATTCTGCTCAGAGAATTATTTGTTGATGTTGTGGAAGAAGCCTCAGTGGTTAAAAGTGTTGTCTCCCTATTGTATTGCAGGTCATCACAAGCAATCTGGAGGAGCTACATTTCTTAGTCCCTCAGGAGCATTATGATAGCATTATCTATAAGACATATAAACTGCACTGGACTGCTTAGCTGAAGCCCTTCATCTACAGTTTGTTGCCCTGAATGCAAGGATAATCGAGTAACAGCTTTTGGACAAATACCAACCTTACGTTAAGTAAATATTTTTTCCACAGAACAACTGACTAAAGACAAAAGACTTTACTGTTTTAAAGTAAGCCAGGTAAACTGAATAAGAGGATTTGGATTATATTTCATGTCTCACCAAGGTACAGATAATGAAATTCTGTTCCTTCAATTCCAAATATATGTCTCTCAAAATTAAAAGCAAGGATTACCATTTACCACAGCTGACTGGATCATGCTAACAAGGGATACAAAAAATTTGTTCATCAACTTCCAAAGTAAAGAGAATGGAATATGTACACATTGAAAAAAAACTTTGAAAAAAATCTAAATAACTTTTTGTGATGCCTTCTTCTGGCCACTTTCTGTGGGTGTGATTGTATAAACATGATTTAAGTCTGAAAGATTATCGAATGACAAAAGGGATCTGATTTTTAAATTATCTCAGTTAATTACAGCTTTTAACCATAATTTTTTTTTTCTCCCAGATTCATCAGGGAACAAATCTGATAAACAAATTCTCTACCTGTTTTCCTGCTGTGTTTAAAAAAATCTTCATGGAGATAAATAGCTTAGTTGGATGTGTCCAAAATATGCCATGTCTCATAAATGCCTAAGAACAGAGGCAGACAGATACACGAACTCCATTTGGCACACCTCAGAGGAAGGGAAAGGGCCAAAAGTACTGTAAGACACCATTGTTTTTCCCCAGAACAGGTGGGGTCCCCAAGGGGTTCCCAGAACTGTCTGGAAGAAACTGTAAGATGCTCTAAATTGTGGCTGTTAGACCCCAGGGCCACACCTGCCTCCAACGGCCTGCAGCACAGCCCTCCCTTTCCCCCTTCCTCATGGAATGGCATAAGGAATTTGTTGGCAAGGAAATGTCGTTTGAATGCTGCTGGAGAAATCATGGAGAGCAGCCAGGTCCTTGGCCAGGAGCCTCCTCTGGCACACCCGGCACACCTGACAAGCTGTTCCATCCAGACTGGGAAAGGCCTGGTGCTGGTGGGGAACGTAGCTGGTGACACTGGAGGAAGTCTAATCCTTCTGCATATGTGGTTTTCTACTCTTGTGCAACACAGATCCACGCTCCTGCATGGGACACACAGCCCAATTGGAGCTGTAAGGTCTGCAGGAACAGGGAAAGCACTTACTGACACGATTTCCTTCTTTACCTTCTGATCGTCTGGCAATCTCCCCGCAATTAACTGCCAACTCGTGTCACTTAGCAAAAACCATTGCTTGAAGCAAAGCATTTCTGGAAAACACTTTACACCATTCATTACATGCAGAAGCAGGCTTGGCATACTCAAAAGCTGAGAGGAACCACAGCAGCTACCATGTTAAAACAACTTAACGGATGTCTGTGCTGAAATGCTAAATTACACCTAAAACACATGACAATAAAACACCACAGTCTTTGGTGCTGCTAAGTTTCCCATCTGTTCAAATACTACCCAATCCAACAAGGTATATAAATGCTTCTGGTTTCCAGGGTTATGTTCCTCTTTCCAGCACAAGAAGTGTGTTTAATTGAGTGGAATTGAGTGGCCCTTACTGACTGCTCAGGTGCTTTACCTGCAGGCCAGGGCCAGGGCCTGATACCAGAAGATTCTTAGGAAACTTGGATGACAACTTTATGGAACAGGTCCTCAGGGAGCCAACTCGGAAGGATGCTCTCCTTGATCTGCTGCTTGTCAACAGAGAGGGTCTGATGAGTGAAGTGGAGACTGGGCTCGTCTTGGCCACAGCAATCACGAAATGACCACGTTTAAAATCTCTGTTGACGGGAGGAAAAGTGCCAGCAAAACCTCCACTCTGGCCATGAGGAGAGCAGACTTCAGGCTGCTCAGGGAACTAGTGAGGAAGGTCCCTTTGTTTTTGCGGGTGCTGGGGTTCATCAGTGCTGGTGACTTTTCACCTCCTCAGGGCACAGGAGCGGCAATTCCCAAATGCTGGAAGTCAAGTAGGTGAGGCAGAAGGCCAGCTTGGCTGAGCAGGGATCTTCTCTTGGAAATAAGGCAAAAAAAGAAGGTGTGTACCCAGTGGAAGCAAGGTCAGGTGACATGGGAAGAATTCAGAGATGCTGCTTTTCCCTGCAGGGAGAAAATTAGTGCAGCCAAAGCTCAATTGCAGATGAAACTGGCCAGAAATGTGGGGGACATTAAAAAGGGGTTTTTTTAAATATAATAATGGCAAAAGGCAGTGTAGAAATAACATTTTCCCGTTCCAGGATGAGGATGGCCACCTCAAAAACAGGGGCAGAGACAAGGCAGAGGTGTGTAATGATTTCTTTACCTCTGTCTTCAACACAGACAATGGATCAAGGGGGTCTCAGTGCCCTGAGCTGCAGGACCATGACTGATATTCAGACGTTAGGTCAGACTGGTGGGTGCTGATTACCTGGTGATACAGCACAGACTCACACTAAAGCATCCTGTCTTTTGTCCTGCAGAGACAGTTAAACAAGTGGTACAGATCATTGCCACATTATCCTGCATCCAAAAATGGCTCATCAGGGAGATTTTATAACCCATCTCAGAGCAGGGACTGCCAACAGGGGCAGCAGACAGGGGCATGCAGTGCTCCCAGGTGCCTACATGCACTCTCACACCTATGAAGGATGTGCACAGACCTTTCACTGATGCCCAGTTTGAACCGTAGTTCCTTTCAAACTGTAATTTTATGATCATTCTTCTTTCTTACAATTTAGAAATTATTAATAGATGAGAAATAACGATCACAACAAGAGGGTAACTGTTTGCTCTAGCACTAAAATAAAATTGAACAAGGAAAAATTCTTCATTAGTAAATTAATGTGGTGAAAAATACCAACTCTATTGTTTTAAATGAGGTCCATTTAATAAGTTCAACCTCCATCCTAGACGTATACCTTACATCTGGTTAATTTAATGAGAAAAGACAGACAGTGTTAATTACTTTATGATGGCTGTTCTGCACTGTGGCTTTGGCAAGTGAGAAAAGACAAATTCCCATGGTTTTAAGCTAAAGGAAATGACTTCTAAGGGATAAAAAGCACTTAAGCTGGATGGCAGAGAATTATTTAAAGTTGAAAATCTTTGAGGTTTTTATTTGCAATATGCATGTTAAGATGCTAAAATGTGTCCATTTCTTCCTTGTATATTCACATGAACTCTGATTAGTGGAGGGGGAGTAGAGCAAACAGTTTGTGCACCTCTGAAAGGCCCATGCTAGGAACTCAACTGTCATTAGCTTGCCACCAGTTAAAGTAATTCTACAGAAAGTCATGTTTGCCCTGAGTTAATATTGCAGGGAGATTTGTATGGACTGTATCTTGAGTTGGCAATAACGGAGCACTGATGCCCGTCCTGCTCTGAGGTGTCAAGCTTCTCAGGGAACAGAAACAGCTCCTCACTGCCACACGTGCCAAGCCAAAGCGATTTGAGCTGCTAACTGCTCACAAAGACTCATTTGTCAAGTGATTTCAAAGGAATTGATCCATAATCGTTCCTGTGTCTCACGAGTACTCCTGGTCTCTTGAAAGAAAGGTAGAGATCAAGTGCCCTGCCTCTCACAGAGGGGGAAACTGAGGAACGAACACCTCCTACAGATCACACATTAAGTAAAATAACCAAGTTCTTTACAAGTTGGTCCCAGCAATTTGTAAGCAAGACAGACAAAAAATAGATTCCTATTACCTGATGCCAAGAGCCTGCAATATTTCCACAGGCTGGATTTTGCACTGCCAAGTTAAGATGGCATCTGCTTCCACCTTAACTACTATAACCATTGTAACTACTCTAAAATAACTGCTGTTTTTCACTTTAAAGCCCATCAGTTTAGGCATGCTATCCTAGAGGAGGTCACATTCTAAGATACAAAGCATGTGAGTGCTGTGGTGAGGCTGCAGTATCTGTCCTGTGAACACCATGGGTAGGGGTCTGATTTTATTGTCTGATTCCACTGGCATGATTTTATTGCCTTACAAGTCGAGAGGACTGTTCCAATGAAATAGGGAAAATGATACATGGGAAATTCTGTAAGGAACAATGAAGCCTGTTGTCATGGATTGTTTCCTCAGTGATTTCTTTGCCAGCTTTGTGATCAATTGGATAAATTCCTTCTGAAATATTACGTGCATGATTTATATATTGCAAAACTCTCACCTAAATGTAGCATTTTCCCCTCATTTCCTATTGAACCTGATACATTCATTGTGACTTAATGGAGCATTTAATTATATGTTTATTTCTGATCAGAAATTACACTTTTTCTTATTTTTTATTCTTTCTCTCCAGTTTGACGTTAAGTCTCATTAATGTCAGAAATCTCAGGATTAAAAAAATAAATCTTATTGCAGTGTAAAACCAAAGGAAACGGAGAGCAAAGTCTTACAGAATAATGTGTGACGTGTATAAACATCTGCAGCCAGCAGCTGGAATAGGTGCGAATATTTCTCTTTAACAAACGCTGTGCAGTATTTTCCCACACAGCTTTTCTCATCCCATTCTTCAGAATATTTGAAAACACTCCCAGTTAACTGTAACTTACAAGTTTTGCATGTGCATTCATCTTAGTCATTAATGGAAAGTCCAATAAAATTGGTGAAAACCAGGTTTCTGTGAAACTTTAAAACTACTCAAAATACAGATTTTGACCTCCAGTTGCACAGACTGATAATGATTAACATGTATGTTGTCACAAATACTCAAAAGCTACAGGAATATTTTTCCCCCTTTGTTTAATTAAATACTACATTCACAATGAAATCATAATGCTTTGAATTCGGAATGATCTTAATTTTCTGTCATTTCCAATATCATTTTCTGCAACTGTCTTAGGAGGGCTGCATATGTAAAATATATAACTGGAGTATATAACTCTCTTTCCTGAGACCAGGCTCAAATTTTTTGCTCATGTGCAAAACACAATTCCATGTTTAAATATTTTTCAGACCAAAAGTGATGAAAGTTCTTCCCAAATAACACGTGACTATCAGCATCTAAACACTGAAAACAACAGCTGCAATGGTTGTATTTTCTAGATAATTGCTAAGTGGTCTTTTCCAACAGATTTTTTTTCTGCTCTGTTACTTTTACACATATTTCAGCATAAGCCCTTCCCAGGACACCCACATATCAGAGATGACTTCTCAACGCCTTCTGTG
Organism: Lepidothrix coronata; assembly: GCF_001604755.1. NCBI lineage: Eukaryota > Metazoa > Chordata > Aves > Passeriformes > Pipridae > Lepidothrix > Lepidothrix coronata. The sequence goes on along the minus strand of NW_016690559.1, from coordinate 60,440 downwards.
GGGCACTAGCATCTCCATATGTCACTAAGCCTCCCCAGAGGGTTCTGCATCTTCACAGAGGCTTTCAGCATTCCTTTAATAGAAACTGAGCCAATTTCTGAACTCAACAGTTGGGTTTTTGGGGGAAACAAAGAACTGGAGCAGACCTCCTACCTCCTTGAGTCAATTCCTCTGCTATTGTACACAACACATTCTACAATTCTGGTCAGAAACTTGTCAGCTTGCAATAAGCACAACAATAGTACAGCCCTCAACTGGCCCTGGGTCTGGGATGAACATCTTAAACAAACTCTGAGTCACTGGGATGGATTGTCTTTAACTGCTCTCAACATGTATTTAAGAAACAACTGGACATGGCACTCAGTGCTCAGGTCTGATTGACAAGGTGGTGATCAGTCACAGGTTGGACTCAATGATCTCAGAGGTCTTTTCCAACCTAAATGATTCTGTGATCCTGTGCTCTGTTTGAATACCCTTCTCCCCACAGAACTGAACTGCCTTACAACTCCAGTGGTGGTGGGGAATCTGCAGCTTGTTTTTGTCTGAAAAGAACCAAAGTGAGGCAATACAAAGATGTGGGATTGGGAAGCACAGAACGTGGTAATAGGAATATCATACAGTGGCTTTACTGACAACTCAGGGAATGGGAAGCAATCAGGAGTCTGGTTGTGCATTCAGAATTGTTATGGGAATGATCCACCTTAAGATCACAGGTAATTTCCAGCAAATTAATCAGCCTTTTGAACATCTTGCATTTAGAAAGCTTTGGGAAAATTTGGTGAAGGCCCACACTGGTGCCCATCTGAGATGGATTCCATTTCCAGCCTGTGCTGTCACTGACAATATAGGGAGGAACTTACACTGGACTTGTACAGCTTCTCTACATGGTAGGGAATGTTAAGCACAAAACTGTTCCCCCTCTAATACATCAAAGGGTGTGCACGATGGAGAGCAACAAATTGCTTTTAACCTGAAGAAAGCAGGGAATCAAGAAGTGAGAGTCAGCATTATTCACTGCTCAGTCCAAGGGTGTTACAATTTTGCAAACAGCTATTTCAGGATGATTGATAAAACACAATTGACCCAACTGTGTGGGATGGAGAAAGTAAAACAACATCAAACACATCAAAGACCAGTGCACCAGCTCTTCTCCCTGTGGCCACACACCACAAGATGGCCATGAGACCTTCTTTCTTTGCATCCCACAGATGTGCAAACTCAGCCTGATAAAAAGAAAGGTCGCATACCCTCTCCCATCTCTCATTTCCAGAAAAGGACACAACACACTTGGTCTACATTTGTGGAATTAAATAAAAATAGTGTGACAGTAAGAGCTGGTGAGCATGTCAGACATCACCTAAATTAAGAACACCATCACATTTTTTTTTCTATATTCTCACAAGTTTTAGGATCTTTTCCATTTAAACATCTGGAGAAGCACATTTTCCCCTGAATTATACATAAACCTCATTACAGAAAAAGTGATATTACAAAGACACACAAAAAAGTCCAATCTTACACCAAAAGATGAACATGGAATTATTCCTACTTGAAGAAGTAGAAGTCAACCCAAATAATTCTTAGTGCAAAACTGAAGAGTATTTAGTTACTTTTGAGACAAATAGAAAGAGAAAACTATTTAGTAGTGTTATTAGCTGTGCTTATATTGGCATATTTTACCATCTCAGTCAACCAAACAGAACCAACCCATTTTCAACAGCCATTGGCTTTTTACAACCTGTGCTGAGTCAGAGCTATTCAGAAGCTAAAACCAGATTGTAAAATACATGATATTTATAGATTTCTTCTGTCTGACAAGATCTATTAGAAATACCAAATGAATGCACAAAAATGTAAATGTCTCTATTAAAATATTTTTTAAAAATGCTTAGTAGAAGTATTTTAATGAAATAAGGCATTGTTCTATACACTTGGGAGTTTATGGTAGAAAAACACGAGTCTGATAAGATCTGATTCTTAAAAAGAAGATCAGGAATGTGGCTTTCTACACTTTTTAAATTTGCAAAATAAGCCACATTTCAGGAAATCTCATTTTCTAAAAAAAATTACGGCATTCCAGTAAATGCCAAGATAAAATTGGCTCATGTTCAGCGCTAAGATAAAAATACACTTTAAAGCATATAAACCAAAATCGAAATATCATCAGCTTAAATGAAAGCAAACCTACACTCTAAGTGAAAGAGTACCTACTCACATTTGGTAATGTCTACAAATAATTTGTGACTAGTAAAAGCACATACAGAATCTTGTGAAACTGTTTAGTGGACAGAGTACATTGGGTGGTTTCCACCCTTTCTGCTCTTGCTCCTGCTGAACTGGTCCCTACACTCTCTATTTTCCTATTTTCTTGTCTGCTAGATACAGTAGTGGAAGAACTGTGTATTTTCTATGTTTGGAACTTGCCATGTTGTGTGGCATAAATGAGTGCAGAAGGAGGTAACTGAACTGTTGGAATAGGAAATCCCAGTGGTGACAGGTGCTGAGTGAAAAGGGGACACTTCCAGCCTCAGGTGAGTTGGCTGGTTGATGTAAAATACACTCCGTAACTAAGAACATGATCAATAAATATTCTGTGTTTCTGCTACTCCCAGCATCTCTTGGTGTTGTGATCTAACCACCCATCAGTCAAGCAAAATGTGAGCCAATTCACAGCTGTGCCCTGAAATGGGATGAGACTCACAAACAGCTTTTTCTCAAAGAAACTAAAAAATTAGTCACTGTTATTTACTACTGATTTTGAAATTTTTGCATTCACTTGAATCAGTTTCCAAAAAAAAAAACCCTTAAGAATACTTAGTAGCTGTTAAAATTTTCTGTTTGCACAGACTAGTTCGGTTACTACTAAATGAAATAAACTATACATTCAATGCTTTCTAGGTCAACACAAAATATCTGTTATTGTTTATGGAGAGCAAAATGTGTGGCAATACTTACAGTGTCATTTTTATGTATAGACAGTGAAGACAGTTTCTTCATTTCTATTTATTCTTTTACTTAAATTTTGTCAATATTTAACAAGTCAAATTGGCTAATGTGTGGTTTCTATAACCAAAGCAGATCTAAATAAAATAGTTCCCTGATCAGTTAAAACTGATCAAGTCTGGACCTCTTTTGGTGACATCAAGTTTGTAACTCACACACTTCCCTTTCCTGCAGCAGGAGCAGGTTTTTTTCCCATTCCTGGCTGACTCTTTACACAAAGCCTGTAAAACAAGGTGGTCTCTGCTTTTCTTCCTGCATTTAGCTGGAACTGCACAAAGCTCAGTCACTGAGTGGGAAGTGATATACAGCCAATCTATTTGCAAACCTGGATTAAACCATATGCAAGGTTATTAAACACAGAATGGAATGATTCTTATTCAGCAGTAAGAGTGTTAGCATTAAACAACTGTTGTTCTTACCATTAATTTCCCTAAAGCCATCACATCTTGCCTCTTTTTATTGTGACATAAATATTTAATCACTCCAAAATTGCAGTGGATAATATAAGCTACATGTAAGAAGGTCAGCAAGGAGATGTTCTGTCTTTTAAGGTTCATTCAATACTATTTCTTTCCCAAATCTTCCTTCCTTCTCTTGTCTTCATTCTCTGTAATTTGTCTGCACTTTTCTTCCAATTAGTCACTAGTTAAGGACTTTGCAAGTACTCTGGCTCCAGAAATCTAGAATATCTAGCATTTAGAGGATTAGGGAATTCCACTAACTTTGACTTGATTTTAATTTAAGGCATTAATCTAGTATTGCATTATTCTACTCCGTATGACTTTGTGGCATCCAAAATATGTGCTAATTTTGGGGAAAGATACTTTCCTTAAAATTAATTTAACCTTTTAAAATAACAGTTTTTAAAAGAATGCATATATATGAGGCACATTTGAAAGTGATTATAAGGTAAAATAAAACCAAACCAGTAGTGGATGGAAGCTGATATGGATTTTAAGTGCCCCATGGCAATCAATGACTTAACAGGCTTTCACAATTGGTAGCCAAATGATTCGTATGAATTCAGCATAAAGCATAACCCACGGAAAAAGAACAAGGTTGACTGGTTGTATTTTGGCTTTAAGATATTCAAATCATGAGGAAAAAAGTTTGTGTTGACTACGGTTCAGCAAATTTCTTACCATCAACAAGCAGCCTTAACTACTTGATATGCACTTTCTAGAGGCTTGGGAGCATCTACACAAAAAAAAAAAAAAAACAACAAAAAACCAAAAACCAAACCCCAAAAAACCAACCAAACCAAAAAACCAGATTCTTGTTTTGGTCACTTATTTGACTTGAAAATGAAAAGAGAGTGGGGTGGAATATGACTCAGCAGTACATTTATGTGGTCAGATCTGGCTCTGCAGTGCCACTGCTGAACACCTCTCAGGCCTATTTCTGAAGGCCAGTGAAGTCAAAGGTGCTCTATCAGCTTCAGTAGGATTTTGGTCAATTATTTCCTATGGGTTCAGTTATTTGGGGTATTTCCTATTGCCCTTGAGAACTGTTCCACCCAGACCCCAGCGCAGTCCTTTGACACTCAGCTGATTTGCAAGAATGTGCTGTAACAAGGGCGATGCCAGAGAACCCCACAGGGGTGGCTCCCTGGGGTTTTCCAGGCACACATGCTGGCTCTGCCCACGCTGAAATCCAGCTGGATGACAGCCAGCTGCAGCCAGAAGTTTGCACAGAACTCGGTGGAGGTGCCTCCTGTGGAAGTGTGAGCTCATACAGAGCACAGAAAACCCCCCCCCAGTTGCCTGCAGAGCCCATTCCATTGTAATAAACCACTGGGCTAATTTTCTAAGTGCAAACAACTGTAAAGAAAAGAGTGGGTGGTGGAAAGCATCATCTATCAGCTGACAGAACAGCAGGGGACACTAGGGGAAAAATGGAGAAAAGGAATTGCTCATGGGATTGATGCCTATAAAAACATGATGGATGAATTTCTTCACTGAGGCTGAGCAACTACAGTCCAAGATGAGCTAAGGTAACAATATCAAAATATTATCAATAGAGTTAAGGTGAAACTGTGCAGAGAATTCCTAACTAGATGGATTCTGTTTAGAAGAGAGCATCATTTTAAGGAAAAATTTATATGTTGTGATACTCAGATTTTGAAGGACTGTTCTATGCCTAGATGATCCAGTGCTGTGGTTCTGGGTGCTGAAGAAAAAATCAAGGTTAAGATTTTAGGCTTAGAATCTCTACATTAGATTAGTTTATTTTTCTTCTATCAATATCCAAAGTGACCCTTTCAAAACTGACCTAATAAAGGCATTTGCTGAGAAAGACACAAATCTTTCTTATTTTCCCCCATGAGTTTAAAAGAGCCCGGCTTTCCTGTACTCAGATAAGTTAGTATGCCTTAAAAATTGTTTGATTAATTAGTTGGGAATGTTACACGAGCTCTCCATTGCAACACCACAGAGCTGGACTTCAGAAATTGAGCTTTGATGCAGCCAGTTGGTGACTGCATTTGCACTCTGTTACTGACATCAGTGTAGGAGAGGTTTAGGTATATGAGTGTGTGTGCTCGATAATTCAAAATGAAAGGCAAGCTTTTACTGGATTTTTTGATTTTTTGCTTTGCCTCTGAAAAGTTAGTAAAAGTGACTCCCAGCAGCAACTATTTTTATATGTAGCGAGTCCTGTAACTTTGAACCCTTACGTGGTTGTGTACAACCTGCCAGTGTTCAGGAAAATTACCCTGAAAATCCATTTTCCGAGATGTGGAGAAAAAAATTCACTGAGCTTGAATAAAAAATACCAATAAGCATCTGAAATATTCTAAAACATGCCTTAAGCAATACTGCCTTTACTTTGTGTGATTAGTGATAACAGTACCTTTCCACATACTCCTCTAGGTTGTCCTACCCACTTCATGACTGAGAAGTCTGACAGTCAGATATATTCCATCTGAGAGTTGTGGGTTTAGAGGAGTTTCTTCTGGATGCAGGTGTTTCCTGAGGTTCTAAAAGCAAGCAAAGAACTCACAGCCTTTGCTTGCAGGGTGTCCAAGAAGACAAGCCATTTAAAGGAAAAGCTGTTTCTTTCCTCCTTGACTTCTTTTGCTGATTTCAAGAGAAATACACCAGCCAGGACAACAGAACGTTGCCAGAACATGTCATTTTAGGTCCCTCCTCTGCCATAACGTGTTTTTGTGTGAACTCCAGCTAATCAGCTTCTTGTGCTTCAGTTACCTATAGAAATAACAGCATTACATTGTCTTACAGGCCTATTTTTAAGAAAAAAACTCCACCAAGAATATAAAAGTGACAGCTGTCTCTGGTAATGGAAGCTAAATGTGTTTTAAAATAGATAAATGTAGTGTGCCATGTTTGGTTTATTCAGTCTGCAAATTAATCAGGGCAAGGAGAATGTCTTGTTCCTTTTGGTAAAGTGCAATGCAAACACAGTTGCTACATACGTGTTTGCTATTAATAATAAGAGATAGTTTTAGATTCAGGAGTGAAATCTGATTTTCCTGGCAGAGAAGTGCAATTTTAAGGATATTCCATTCTTCTACTGCATTTCCAGTGTTAGCACACTAGGAAAGGAGATATCCCTTTGGGGAGGGGCAAGTCACAATGGGTTTGGCTCTTAGGCCGTTTAAATGGCAACGTTAGCAAAATGCTGCAAATAAATGAGCTTGCTAAAAGCAGAAGATGGCTTGGACAGCCAGGTTTCTGCAGGCCTGTTGGTTCCTCAGTCGAGGAAGGTAATTACACAGCCCATTCCACAGTGTGAAATGGATAATGATATGCCCCAGTGGCCCTGACTTCTACATTCAGCACTTTGGGGCATTCCTCATCCCCAAAATAGATCCTGCTGACCAGTCCTGGGCTGGAATAAAGCCAAAATCACTTCATTGATTCCAAAAGACTTACTTCAACTTTGGTAAACTGAGTTTGGGTTTTATGCTGCCTCAGAAACTTCACTGCATGTTCACTAGTCCCACTTTTTACATAGCCAAGCACTGCTTGTGCTTGCATTTTTATTTGTATATATTCTGGGGGTTTAGGTTTCTTTTTTACACTGATCATGTTACATGTATTAGGTCTAATACATTATTTTGTTTAAGCTCAATATAAGCTATGTAAGACTGACTGACCCCAATAAACATCTCCCTCTCTTTTTTTTTTTTTTCCTTTTTTAAAGGACACACACTCTTCTTCAAAGAAAAGACTGAAAAAAACACATTATATTATAAATTGAATGGGATCTAGCATTCCCCACAGTACACAATCTTGATATTTGGGGAAATATAGAGCCATCCTGGAAAACACTGAGTTTGTAATTTTTTGGAAAGTGTAAGCTAATGGAATAAATAAATATTTTGTATCACCTTCCCATATGGTCCTACCATTCTACTGAGGGGTACCACAAAAAAATCAGGTATCTAGAAATTGGCTTCCAAAGCCTGTTGGCTGCACCACAAATTACCCAGTTTCTGAGCCTTCTGTTTGAACACGGCTTGTACACATGTGAAGAATAACAGAATGAAACAAAGGCAAATTAAAACCACAACCAGAGAAGCATCACGTCATCTTTTGCTGCCACTGTGTACAGTGGCAAAGCAAGAAAGTTGCTTTTATGATTATGCATCTCTTTATCAAAGAGAAAGTGCAGATATGTTTAATTGCACCACCCTGTGAATCATGCTTTCCTTCCTAGCAGCCTCAGTCGTGTCTGTCTTCAGTGCAATCTGAGTGACAGACCAGACAATTTCATGATTTTTTTCTCACCAGCAGAAAGTTGGCCTAATGATTAATCATAAAACCAGAATTTAATTAATCTTTCTTTCCTTCCTTCTCATACCTGCTTCCTACAAATCAAATATGTCAGGCCACATTGGGAAGAACTTTAACATATCCTAATTCTGAACATTGAATATTGGTTCACGGTGGCAACTTGCTCACAATCAATCCATTAAAATGAAAGAAAAATCTCAACAAGATCTTCTTTCAGAATAATCAAGAAGATTGCAAACTCTTTGCAGTTTCTATCAACAGAGAGACTGGCTTTGGCTGGAATATTATCACTAGAAAATATTTCCTCAAGTCTCATAATATGAATTCAGAGAGTTTTCTCTACTACTATAGAGGTTGACCTATAAAATAGAGCAGCACCAAAGCCAGGTCACATAAAATACAGTAACTGCTGGGAATTTGTGACCAAATGGAGAAGGGGAGACTGGTTGTTGACACCACCAAACAGGGATCTGCCCCATCTTTCCCAGGAGCCTAAAGAGGGATCTGGAATGAACAACAGTGTCCTGCATCCTGTAATTGCTTGTAAGAAAGCACCTCCCAGCTCTTGGCTGACTAAATCATGAAGCCCCAAGCATTCACCTGTACTGGTCTAGAATTTAACTACTGCCTGGTAACTCAGTGCACAAACACACTTCAAAACTTTCTTTCTTTACACATTCCTGACTGAAGGAAAAAAAAAAAAAAGAAAAAAAAAAGGACACTGCAATTAGTAGGTGATATTAAAAAAAAAATTAATGTAAAAATTAACTTCTCTCCCTTGGAATCTTGAACATTGCTAAAACAGGAATGAGAGGTTTTGGCACAGTCTCCAACTCTCAGCCGTGTAATTCCACCAAAATCTTTACATATCACTCACAAGGAATATTAGTTTCTAAGGTGTACTGTGGGGAATATGACCTTTCACATTTCTTATTATTAGTAGAGTTGTTCTGAATGATAGTATTAAAACTGGCAGTGATTCTGAGTAGAGATCACCAAAACCTGTATTTGCCACCTTCACTCAAAATGTACATGTAAAGTACATAGGGTACAAAATAACAGCATGGGATCCATCATTCAATTACAGGGCTCCCATTAATTCAGGCAGATAATCTGAGATTTTCAGTTACTGTGGGAATTTTCAAAGTAATTAATGGGTTTTGGACAACATGACATCATTGCAATGACTGACATTTGGTTGAACTTAATATGTCACTTAGCATTCACTGCTAAGCAACCAAGCTTTCGGTATGCTGGATGTCTGAGACATGAGGTCAATGTCTAAAGTGTATATGCAACACAATTACTAGTAACTACCAGTCTCTAGTGAAAGTGCACTTACTTTAGTTATTATTTCAGTAATTCTGTTTCAGAAAACCTAAACCTTTAAAAGGGTCTTGTGTGTCCTCCATAGTTTATAGTTCTGGACTTGTTCTAAATGAAGGCATTTCCCATTTATTGTCTGTATTGGTGTTTGCTGCTTAAGTACAGCAGTTGTGGCCTGCAAATAATAAAACAAGATAAATTGCTTTAACTTGGCTTCCAGTTATTTCATATTTACTTTAACTAAGGTTTAAGCTATTGATCAAGATGGATTCCCAGGAGCAAAAGGCAGATCCAGAGCTGAGTCTGATGTCCAAGTTCTACAACAAGGGACTGAGGACAGGGATTTAGTCTCATTTGATGAAGAATAATTTAACAGTCTCCATAATGGAATCTTAATTCTGATCACAGCACCAGAAAATCATTGTACTGAGAAGCAATTCAGATGTACTTCAACTTATGTTCCACAGAAGAGCTCACTTTGATGAATTCTCATTAAGACATTTGTTCACTTTCAGTCTGTCTGTTCTCAGGCTTTCCTATATAGTGCTGCCTTATAAAAGATGCATGAAATGTTACAGCTTTTCACCAAATAATTTTTTCCACTCACAGAATGTTGCCTCAGGAACTGGTCCCACCTTTTCCAGGAGTAATTTGGAAAGGCTCCCCACCCTGACCAAATCTGACCTCTGACTGATTGCCTCAAAACCTACACACCCCAAATGAGAATAACTGCCCAGGACAAGACATGTAATAATGATCTCACCTGACAGAAAGGGAATGAAACAACTGAAGCAGTGGCCAGAGTAGTGGAAACACAAAATGGATCACTCTCCTACTTGCAGGGCTCGTTCTCTTTGCCAAACACACTCAAACAGGAAGGATAATGTAACAGTTGATGGCCTCAACTCCAGGAGCTACAGACCAAAGTATGTGATTCATATATGCTGCAACTAGTTAAGAGGAGACATATTAAGTAATTCTGGAAGGAAAGCAGCACTTGTCAGTATCATTTTAGTGCTAATACAAGAAACCCATAGCTCTGCTTAAAAACAACTGAGCCATAATTTGTGTGACATACCTTCCAGGCAGTTAGATGCACTTTTTCAGCAACATGACCATAAACTGCTAAATTTTTTTAGCATTTGGTTACAATTAAATTATGCTTCAAGTATCCCAACATATCAGTAAATGTCAACTCAATTCATATTTAGCCAACTGGCTTGGCTGTAGCTGATATAGCATTTATATATTAATCTTGTCAATGAATATTGAAGACCAAATATTATTGACCACTATCAGAGCCCATTAACTCCAGTTTGATCACAGTGTTCTTACCCAAAATTGGGATAAATGCTAACATTCTTACCCAGTTGCAAATGTATGAGCTTTGCACGTAAAAATGTAAATATTAGTATCTGTGCATTCCTGTGTTCTTTATCTTTACATGTGATCAAATCTGAGCTACAGCTGAACTACTTTAAGACATTAAGAAAACTTAAAAGCATTTAAAGCAGTGTCACTTTAGAAGACAAGTTTATGGTCCAGTGAACCCCAAGAACTTCAATGAACCTCCAGGTTTTTAAGGATCTTTCATCATAACAAATGTTTATGTTAAGCATATGACCTACTTAGAGCATAATTTTTCATTTTTTGAAAAATTCTGCCCTTGACCTCTGAATTGCAGACAAAATCCTTAAGCCCAACATGGCTCTTCAAACCAATTCAACTGAAATCTATTTCATTGAAATCAAACCCACGAATTTCAAATTCGTGGAAGAAAAGCACGACAAAAGGAAGAAATTCAGGACAGCTGTCTTCGAATTCTGAAGTCAGCATATCTAGACTTAATTTTAAATATTTTAAAGGAAGTTTTCAGAAACCTCAGAATGGTATTTTCCACATTGTCACTATATGAGGACTCCCCATTCCATGCTCTGAACAACTCCCATTAAATTTAGTGTAAGACTGATACTAATTTAAGTAAGAGTTGCACCATCCAAAGGATCAAATCTAATCCTTGAGTACCTATTTCTCTTTTTTGTTTTTCACAGATAAATGCTTGTTTTGAAACCACTTTAGGCAGCATATTAGCCCAGATAAAACTTGGAATAGCCATAACACTTAGACAAAGCTAAAAGCAACATTATAGAACAGAATTGGTCTCTTTGTACCTTATTTCCAGACTTCTAAGTTTAGGTTTTCTCATTGTAAAGATCTCCTGAAGCATCTCCTTAAACTGCTGGGACACAACCAAAATTCTTGCTCTAATATAAAACACTGTATTAGCCACTCGGGATGTTTTCAAAAGAATTCTGTATCCTCAAGCAAAAGAGATCCAGATAAAGTAACCTTTTTTCTCTTACTGCTTGTTGCACTTAGAATGCAAGATACTGGAAGGATATGTGGCGAGTAACTATGGATACACAAACAGAACCCATCAATGTTTTGTGGATATTAAGTTTTCAATTTATCAACCTCAGCTCAATCCAAATTTCAGGCTCTTTTCTCCTCCTGCCCCTCCTTGTGAGCTATTTTCACTGAGCTCAGTGGAATTTCCACAGATAGGATACAACCCAAATGAGCATTCAGCTGTGCTCCAAAAAATGGGTGAAGGAAGCCAAAAGTTATCATCCTCTTGCTGAGAACATCTTAGCTCTGAGCTGAAAGAAAAGGAGTCCCATGGCTTCCAAATAGCCTTAGAACCATGGAACAAGGAGGTATTTGAGTCAAGAATGACTAATTAATCTTTGTGCATGTTTTTTTTTTTTTTAACACTTCCACTTCTCACTGTAAAACCGCTCTTTTAATGGATTGAGAATTTGCTAATATCATCTGCTCCATTTCTGGAGACTTTTTATTTTTTTTTATTTTTTTTTTTAGAACACTAGGAAAACCAGCAGCATTTCACTTTCATAGCTCTGAAAAATTTCATTAATTTTGCTAGTAAACATTTGACACCTCGATTGAAAGCCTGCTCTGCACAGACATGGAAAACTGATGTTATAAACCAGCTTTAATCAGCATGATATGAGCTATTTCCATCACTGCACACTGTGATTAGGGGAGGTGATTAGTCTCTGCTGTGCAGCCAGAGTGTGAAGTGAGCTTGCAAGGCAATACAGGTGTCCTGTATCATCCTCCTGATGATTGCAGAGTTATAATCCGGGTCTACATGGTTTGCTCCTCAAAAAAAAGTCAAATTAGAAAACTGTTGTCAAATTGTAGTTCCAAAGAAGAGATCTGTCATCTCTTCAACGGTTTTTAGAATGTAAATTCTTTTCACCTCCACTCAGAAAATCCAGAGATCTGATCTCAAAGTTCTGATGAACTCTGGATCCTTTTCGGCTGAAAAATGAAAACTTAAAACTTGTCCTATTTTGCTGGATTAGTTTTTAACCTACAGTATATGCTAGTATATACATTTTCAAGGTTTTTTTAGTCTTCCAGTTCAGCTCTGTGCGAGACTGGGAGGTTCACCGTTCACCCTCCATGGCTCCATTTCCAAGGTACTTCCCGCCGCCAGATGTTCTCACTTCTCGGCTGCGTACAAGACACCCCGTGCCAGTGACGGGCACGGCTGTTTGGGCAGACACGCAGCGCTCCGACCGTCCTTCTCCCAGCGGGAGCTGCTCCGACCCCGCTGTTCAAGCGGGTTTAAACTCCGTGGATCGAGCTTAACAGCGCCCGCTCCGTTTATCCCGGACAATGGGTCCCCCTGGCGGGCACGGCGGGAACAGCGGCTCCGGCACCGGGACACGGCCGGGACCGGGACCGGGGAAGGGAAGGTCCGTGCGTTCCCAGCAGGAAAGGACGGGATGTCCCGCTGCAAGAGGCAGATGCGAAGGAGGCGGTCACAGGTCCGCAAACCCCCGCCGGTCCCTCCCACACACACTCATTGCCCCGTCCGCGCTGGCACGTCCAGCTCTGGTCACCCCCGGAGCCGCACGGACACCGCGGCTCGCCCTGCTAAGGGACCGTCCTGCCGAGATAACACATCGCACACTCCAGTCTCACACCTTCCGCTGCAAACAGACAATCCCCTAGCAGAATTATAAGAGAAAATTCCCCTTGGCTCACTGTGATACAGTTTGGAAACTCAAAGCAATGCCTCTCAGTTTGTCCTGGCTGGCAAAGCTCGCTTGGGAGCTCAGGAGTCTCCTAAAATTATGCTAACCAGAAAGTCAGCCACAGATTTAAAATACCACTGCGAAAATATATTTGGGTTTGGGAATCATCATCCAGTAGCTGTTGAGCATAGTTGTGGATGTGCCTGGCTTTCCATACCAAGCAGAATGAAAAGGAATAAGCACAGGAGGACTGAAAATGTGTTATTTTTACTGCAATTTATCCGGACCTTTCTCTTTGATCTAATGGCCATTTCAAGAGCTTAGACTGAAGACAACAGGAAAGAATAGGCCTCTTATCTTTGAATGCAAATGTACCCTAACTTTATCTCTCTTGTCATTTAAATTACAAACCCATTCTGGTCTTGATTACTTCTAGAATTGCTAGGCAAGTCACTCATTCAAATTAATAATGAAAATATCTGAAAAGGTATCTGAGCTAGCCCACAAATTCACACAACAAACTATGTCCCTGTTGGCATGAGGAGTTGGCCAATGCTGTATCCAGCGAGAAAAATTTAAAACTGTCAAGTCTAAGTCTCACAATGTCCAAAGTAAACTCCTTAGAAGACAAAGCTTGATCAAAAATGTAACAGTAACAGCAACCAGAGATTCATCATAGACTGTAAAAGGGATAAGACACAAGGGTCAGAAGCAGCTTACATGTTGCACCCATCTTTGAGAAGCTCAACAGCTTTATTCTCAAAGAGCAGCTACAAATACCCTTCATCTTTTCAAGGGGTCCCACTACAGATTTTACTGTTGTTACCAGTAGCAAGAGCAGCCAAAAAAGAACCAAGGCAATATGCACACTTTGTTTGCCTTTTGGATAAGATGGCATGTAACTTTTTTTACTTGCTGTATTATATCATAATTTTCCTCTTGACTTCAGCTGTCAGCATGTCATGTTCTGATCCCCTTTCAAGCTTTCATGACAAAAGCCCCCAAGAGATTAATTCTTTTCATTCATCGGGTTCTACTTTAAAGTCTTCCGTGCCTTGAGGGAAGGAGAGCAAACACCAGAGGGTCAGTAGGGGGTTAAACATTCTTTAGCCATATGAAACAAATGTGCAAGCCTACTAGTTGTCATAGGCTGGTAGTGGGGAAAATTGATTAGCAAATGAAAGAGACAAAATAGCTCACTAATTCTGCACATTACTCTGTGGAAGTTAACACTTGGAGCTACAGGCTTTCTCATAAAACACTTGTACGAGCTTTTCTGGCTTTAACTGCTTTCATACGCCTTCCACCAGTGCTTTCATTTTCAGCTAAGTGATTTCCACTTAAGTGAAAAATCTATCCATATGTAGAAGCAGCAGGTGTTTGTTACTATTTTCCATGCCTTGACCTGCTGGATAGTTTTCTTTTGGTTTCCCACTATAAATGTCTTAGAAGTCTAATGCTTCCCGCAGTGATTAGTACATGGAGGTAAAAAAGGAAGCAGGATTCAGGAGTTCTTATGGTTGAAATGTTAACTTTTACTGAAACAGATTACAATATTCCAACAACCTAAGTCCTACCTTAAACTTCTTCAAAGGTTTGACAGTGTGTGTGAAAGATTTCACACAGCTTCTTTGGGGAATGTAAACAAGCTACAGTAGCTCGGAGCAAGAAAAGTCAAGGGAATATCCTTTACTGGCATTGCATTAAGAGCATTTTCCTTTCCAGATGACTGCAAATGATAACGGTCTGTATTTGGTCTGAACTCTTGTACCAACTGAAAGGTGTTTTTTCAACTTAGCAAGATTTAATTAATCTCTAGGAACTGGTACCCTTAGAGAGTTCAGCTTCATGTTGGTTTCTGTGTGATTTCCACCGGATTTGGGTTTAGATAAGATCATTGCTGTGATCTAAAGAATACTCGGCCCTCCAAACTCTGTCTTGAAACACATGATCTTAGAGATATGTTCAGTGAACATCCATTTCAAAATGAAATTTACTGAAAATGTAGAAAGTCTGTACATAAATTAAGTTCAAAGTGAAACAAAAGAGTGAAAGTGAAAAAAACAAGCAAACAAACAACAGACAGCAAACTGAAAATACAGACAATCCAAGCTGCATGCATCAAACTTTTTCCCCACAGTACCTGCCCAAACATTAACTGACTATAAAAAGTTACATGGTTTTTTGGGTTCTTAATATATTCTGCTACGAACATGCAAAACTGGTTTTGACCCTTTTTATGGTCATCTGGAATTATCTAAGTGATGTTGGAGTGTAAGTTCTTGTGAAAGCCACTATCAGTTTTGTTCCCAGTTCACCTAAAGAGAGATGTTTAAGGAATTTAGGTACCTGAAATTGTAGTTTTGTAGGTAGCAAGATTCTCAAAAGTGCCCAGGTTCCTAATTTTTGCTATGAATTAGGTATCTGCTCTGCTCCAAGATGCTGTTGGCTGAATTTGTCCCCAGCTAATTTTATAAAAGCATTCATCTGTTACCACCATTTCCCTTTTGATGTATGTTTTAAGTGAGCCATTTCTGTGGTTTGTGCAAACTTGCAAAACAAGAAATTCTTGAAGCAAACTGTGTAAATGTTTCATAGGTGCATACCTGGAAAGGCAATGATTACAATAAATGCTGCCTTTGCTATTTGCATGACAATGGGGACTTTTTTTAATAAAAAGAGCTTGTGATAATGCCAATCTCCCAGACACACGAGCCCACTCTGTGCATGGTAACCCACCGTGAATGCCAGGAGAAGGTATTCTAAAAGAACAAAACAAAGTGCCTCATTTTCATGTGCCGAATCCATACATCCATACAATTACTTTTTTTCCTTAAGCATGCAACTGAACTCAGAAATATTAGAATAAGAATTCAAGCATGGATACAAGCATACCTTAGAGGCTAAACTGCAGTGTTCCAGCCCCTCAGAACAATTTGTCTGACCTTAGGCATTCTTGCTGCTGCCTTTCCTGGGAGCACATTTGACATAAGAAGGATGTGGCTTCCAGCCCTCTGTCAGTGTCTTACAGCTCCTTCCCTCTTTTGTAACCCAGCTGCAGGCAACCTCTATTATGTAGAGGATAACATCAATTCAAGCCACAGGCATAAGTACAGGCATGAGATCAGACAGAATCTGGGATGGATCGGTACTGTGGAGTCGCTCACGTGGGAGATGCACATCCTGCCATGCAGGGGGAATGAACAGGTCCTGGGTCATCACCCTGGTGTTTCTATGTTGTCCGTGTTGGTACAGTGTGCACTATGCTTTCAAATAAGAAATAGAATTCTGATGACTGACATCAGTAAAATTTGTGTTTTGCTCCTGGAGTCTGCAGCTGAGTCTGGTGCAGGGCAGTGAAGTGCTCCTGGCTTGTCTACTCTAAATACACAGCATGAACACAGACCATCATTCTATGAAAGCAAAGCTCTTTTGCAAACATATTCTCACAGTTAATATCATGCATCATTGTTCTGCTTTATATTCCAGTATCTTACTTTCACCTTTTCCTGATCCCAGCTGATCAATAACAAGTACTACCCATGAAGAAGGAAATTTTACCTTGAGATGCTGCTGGAATTGCCTCACATTTCATACCAAGAGAGGTGGTGAAATACAGTCTC
This sequence comes from Lepidothrix coronata, assembly GCF_001604755.1. Lineage (NCBI taxonomy): Eukaryota > Metazoa > Chordata > Aves > Passeriformes > Pipridae > Lepidothrix > Lepidothrix coronata. The sequence goes on along the minus strand of NW_016690559.1, from coordinate 43,664 downwards.
TCACACCAGGCTGTGGGGCTTAAAGAAAATAAATACCTTTAACCTTACAGTGGTTGTGACATTCCTGCTAATTATCTGAAGATGCCACAAAAATTCTGTTTATTTGTTTCAAGAGTATTCCACTTGAAAATATGGCACTGCACCACCAAGCACAGGGAATTAGAGTTAACCAAGGCTCCACACAGCTCAGCCATTGTGTGAATTTATATGTTCTGAACTCATTGCAAACTCCCCACTATATTTCAATGCATAGTTAATTGCAAGCAAACGAGTAGTTTCATGGATACCAAAGCCTAAATGTGTGCTGCACTTTCATTTGTCAGGTGAATCCTGGTTTTACTGACAGAGAAGAAGCCAGTATTAAGTACAGTTACTTTGCACAACAGAAGAAATAATCACAACATTTTAACCAGAGTGCACAACAGCAGTGGGATGATTTTCTACTTACTGCCTTACAGAAACTCATCTACCACTAACAGCTGAATATAAACAAGCAAAACACACATGTGGACATGCAACAGGCAAGCAAAGGAAGCTCAGTGGACACCTTTGGCACACTGACTGTGAAACTTCTCTTTTTTTGTACTGTGTTGTGGATGGTAATTAAAACTGCAGCCCCACTCCTTGAGATGGCATAGTTTAATGAGGGTGGTTTGGTATCCTCAACTCTCTGGATCCCAAAATACCTTCTTGCAAACCCTGTAATAGACAATAAAGCATATTAAGGCTTTTAGGACAGAAGTATGAAGTTCTTTTTCAATTAGAAGCTCACCAAAAATGGGCCAGAGTAACTTTTTCTGTCCTTAGCAAAATTCCACCAAAGTTCAACTTGGCTAAATCTTTATCTGTGAGGAAGTCTGTTCTGCCTGTGTATATCCATGTAAGTCAGAACCTTCTGTGCTCTCATGCACTTCAAACCTTAGAGGCTGTCTGTCACTTAATTTTGTTATTTATAAGGATTCCTGGACAGGAAAAAAAGATGGAGGTTCATTCCTTGGTTTGGAATAAATGATGAGCTAACCATTGTCAAAACCCTCCTGGTTCCTTCTGGGCAGAAAGGTTTGCAAGTGGATGCTTCAGTGTATTTTTAGATTCTGTTTGAACAGCTGACAAAGACAAAATAATTGACCACAGATGCAAAGTTAGAGAGAGGCAGAACTGAAAGAATCAGTGTACGTCTGGAAAATGTCTACGGGGATTGGAGGAGGATGGGCAAAATAGGCTGAGTTTGATTCCTGGGACTGAATTTCACATGTATTTGATTGTTATATGACTCAACCTCCGACTAGTTTTATTTCCACTTAACATCATGTGGAGTGCCGGAACTGTGATATTTGTTTCTGGTTGAATAATCTTGGTTTGTTAAAAGGTTCAAATTCAAAGCCTTGAATCAAGGCTTTAAGAAAACCAGAGACTTTACATATGTGGACACAAGACATGTGAAGACATTTTTTGGAATTTAAGAGCGAGTCAGACTAAGTGACACAATATATATCAAGTGATCTCTCTTGTTGTACAGGGCACATGTAGAAGACACGTTCAAGACAGACGGACTTCATTTACATGAGATGTTCAAATGAAATTACTGTGGTTACTTTTAGTCTTGGGAAATTCCTCTGATGCTGTAATATATTCCTCTTATTCATAGAGGAATATTCATACAGTGATCTTCAGTTTTAATATACTTTCTGGCAGATCATAAATGAAATACATACTGCCTAAACATGTATAGGTTTCTAATAGCAGAAGAGCCTATACAGATTGCCTACAGCTGTCCTAACCACATGAAACAATTGAACAAGCTCCAGTAACCTTATTTTGCTGTAAATTCATTCATCAAATGTTAGATGTTAGGCCACAGATAAATAATGAACAGTTTGACTGCATAACATTGTCTGTTGGTACAATTTTTACCCTCTACAGCAATAAAATCCTTCCCATAGGATGTATACGAGGAAATATCAGACTTGTCTTCTTGTGCTGCTATTGAATTTCACAAACAAAGATCATGTTAGGAACAGATTGTTGAAGAAAATGCCTTTATGTGGATTGATTTTCCAATCTTTGTTTAACCAAATGACAAGATCTGTCAATGCCTATCAGAGCAGATATTAGCAAGTATATTGTCTATGTGTGGAAATTGATATTACCATCCTTAGCTGAGAAGCTTGTTTTGTTTGGGATTGAGTCTATGTAAGTTTAAAAAGAAGAATTTGCAAGAATTTTAACCGTCTTTATATAGAACTCTCTCAATTGTGTCAATTAGAGAAGCGATTACTGCGTCTGAGACTTGAAAACATTTCCAGAAATTCAACATTTTCAGAGTCTTGAGTCAAAATCAAGAACAAATTGAAAGCCAAATTTATTCTGATGTAATTCAAATGGAGGATAAATCTGGTCTCAAGATTCCAGATCACGGTTTGTGCAAGTTTGGAAATGTCCCAACTTCTTTTTACTTATATTTGCTTATAATGTGGAGCAGGATAATAGGTGGCTATGGCTGTCACCTCTTTCACAAAGTCTTGGGAGCCATTCTTAATACCTGCCAAACATGTCACAGTCTTTCAGTGAAAGGTGGAATGAAATTCCATATTATTCTTGATTACTTTTCATACCAACTTTCCCACAGAACACATAAGGCCCAAAATGCACTGGTTTACCCAGAGTCTGATTTACCACTTTTTCACCAGATAAATTCCATGGTTGTCAGGTTTCACACTAATTTAATATTCACACCAGTTAGAAATGGTTATAACAGAATGGGTCTCATCTGTCTTAAATTGTTATAATGGACTGCTGAAGTCACAGAAACACTGATATGGTAATTATGCAAAACTTATAACAGTACTTACCTATGAAAACCTTTGTATTTTCATGATTGTTTTACAAGTTTCAAATTAAAGCTCAAGGGGCAATCTTTCCTTATGTGATTTTGAGCCTGCTGTTATGTACATACCTATCTGCTGAATGGTTAAAAACACAAATATCTTTCTGCAAGGCAAAACAAACACCTTATAATGAAGGGATTGGAGGAGAGTTTCTTTTACTGATTTTCAGAGTTCATTTAAACAGCTTTTCACTTACACATCTGAGTAATTCAGACTAAATTGCAGATAGTCTTGAACATTTTTGATTAGACTGATGCAAGTTCTGCTGTTATCAACATAAGTTCTAGGGATTTTTGATCAAAGTGAGGTGGCAAAGAAAAGAGAAACTCTTCAGATATGAATGACATAATTAAAGATATATCATGCCAATTAAATATTACTGTGTCCCCAATAGCAAGTCACCTACGCTGTGCACATCAGTGTCCCACATGAGAACCACAGTGCCTGGGCAGTACCAACCAAATACTGATTTTGAGAAGTAAATAACAAAATCTGACAGGTGCTTTGAAGTCTGGGAATTAAAAACAGAGAAGGAAAGCAAATGTATAGGGGCTTTGTAATGCCTTGGCCCTCAAAGACTTTGAAAATCTGGAATACATCTTAGCATCACATGTCATATCTAGAAAAGGTGTAGGATAGCCAGGGTTTACATTTGCCTTAGGCAGGAAAATTATTGAAGTGATTATATTCCAAATATTTCATAACAAGGTATCTGGAAATTAAAATTCTTTGTTAGTCAATCAATATTTATGAACGTGAAAACTGGGTAAGATCCTATTCTCAATTTTCATGCATAGCAAACTGAGAAACGCTCAACAGCCTTTATCTGGTGAAAACTGAGAAACCTGTGACAGCCTATCCTAACCACCAAAGGTCATAATTCAGGGGTTTGGTCTATTTTTTTGTACTTTGAAGATTAGAACTGGGAAAGGTTGGTGGGGTTTTTCTGGTCTTTTTTTTTTCTATTTTCTTATCATTTGGTTCCAACTGCAGTGGTGAAAAAAATGGTGTGTTTTAGATATGTCTGTCCCAGCATGTATCTGAGCCCGAAAGACCACTTTTGTGGTGTGCATTGATGATGGCAGGTTCTTGGGATACAACTCTGATCATCAGCTGAGCTTCACAAACAGACTGTGTCTACTCCTGGCCACCCCCATGGTAAAATACAACTTGATAGCTTAAATCAGCCTACAAACTCATTAAATTTTGGTAACTTGATTGATCGTGAACATCCATACACAGTTTACATCTCATTTTCAAATATGTCCTGCAGACAATCTTCATCACTTAGGTCAGGCACTTGGGGAGGCAAGTCCAAGTTTGGTTTTCAAATGCAGGTAAGCAGATTGCATGTGTAACTAAAACTGAGCATAAGCACACTCAAAAAAATCTGTCTCAGTGTTACCATGTCTGTAGCTGCCCCTGTATGGACACAGGCTCCCAATCTAAATAAAAACTGTTAGTTCCATCTCTCTGGACAAATACCTGGTGAATGTGTCAGGGTAGAGCAAAAGCAGAACTGAGGATCAGCCACACACCAGTGGCATTTTTCAGTGAGAAGCAGTTTCAATGCTGTGCACATAGTAAATGCACTACAGTTGCAGGCACTGTATAGACAAGCATAGAGCAGCTTGAGTAGCAACAGAGAATTGAGTTAAAATCCATCTTAGATAAGCTCCTACTTCTTTCATTTGGCAAAGGAAAAATTAATGTACTCTGCCCTGAACTCTCTGCTCAGGTCTGCAAGATGTAAACAGTCCTACTGATTCTCCATTAGCAAACTAAGTTATTTCTTTACCCACTTCCCTGTTTTGGCATTGCCAAACAGGCCCACAGCTCTTGCACCTTTGTCTATATAGGTGAGATTGCTCAAAGAGGTCTTACATTCCCCTTCTGTTTCAGTTTTTTTGCCCACCTATGCTGTGCTGACCAGTGCCTTTGGTCCAGCACCTTCATTTTCAGTCATACCTTACACATTAACCTACCCAAAGGCCATCAGAAGGATCTCAAGGAAATCAGAGGTCTAAAGGTAATTGTTTCATTCTCCAAAATTAGAACTAGACTTTCACAAAGGAATAGCAGTGGACTGTATGAGTAGATTCATAGTGGTCAATTGCTGTAAAGAACCATTGCTTAACAAGAAAATAGTCTGGTTCCTCTCCTTTCCTTTTCCTAGCAGAGCCTGAAAGCATGTCCCAGCTGTTTGCACAGACCCACAGAAGGATTGGGGTTGGAAGGGACCTCTGGAGATCATCCAGTTACATCACATAACTAGTGCTCACTGCTCTTTCTCATCACGGCACACAGAGGCAATGCACACCCACAATATAGCAATTTGTTTCAGTAGTTTGTCTTTTTCAAAGCCTATATAGCTTGTTATAGTAAGAAAGTAAATGAAAGATATGTGATTTACTGCTGGGAGAGTATTTTAGCATTTTAAGGTGTCAGGGGAAAAAAGTGCGTAACTCACAAAATATCACTGATTTTATTTTAAACTTATTCATTCAGAAAATTTTCCCCTTCAAGACTGTTTTGCAGTCAACTGTAGTGAACACAGAAATCGAAGTAGACAGGGAATTATAAAGTCCTGACCCACTGTCCTTTGAGGAAAAGGGGAACTAAGCCCTACAAGACTAAAGAAATAAAGTCCAAAATGTGTATTCCTGGATTCCAGCAAAGAGAAACTCGTAATTCCTAAAGCACACTTTGCCTCTCTATTGTACTTCCTAAGAGCAAAGCAAAATGTCCAGTGCTTCACACGCTGCTCCATCGTGTGCTTCCCTCCTGCCCTGCAGAGCACACGGGAAGAGGATGCCAGAGTGCACCACAGGCTCCTCGTGCTTCATCCTTCTTCTGCACAACAGGCTCCCAGAGTATTCCACAGGGAGACAGCCAGAATGGCAGACACAGACAGAGCAACTGCAGAAGACAATTAAGGAAGAATAATGGAATTGAGTGGTAGATTACTGTTATTAATTTTTAAAAAAAAACTTATAAAAAATATCCTATTAGTTCTGAATGAGGTCAAACCTGGTTTGGGATGGAATACATATGAGTGGCTTTCCTTTGTTTTCTGAGTGCAATAATTGTTAAAAGAGCTGAAATGTTTTTTCATAAAATGACTATGAGTTTTAAGAGGTGACATTTGAAGAAGGATATAAATTATAGAGCAAACATCTAAACGTTTTCATAATGTTGAAATGGTTATTATAAAAAATGTATTTGATATAATAGGAAGCATATGTTTCATTAGGCTGAATCCACAGAAAATGTTCTCTACAGAGCAACTGCATAATCTTTCACATTGAATATACACTATTCACCTCCCAAAACATGTGCACTGGAGCCTTTTTCACAAAACAAACCTCTGCTGTTGTAAGGAAAAGGAACTTGGAGACAGAATTTTCTTAAAAGTTTTTGACTAAGGGAATCTGCTGCCTATATTTGCAAAGATGCTTCCGCAAGCTGTAGTGAAACAAAACTGTCTGCCAATATAGGTTACAACATGTACATTTTGCATGCTTGAAGCTCGTTTAAGCCACTGAATTCCTCTCTTTATTTGGAACTCAGAAATGCCCAACGGCCCCAACTGGAAGCCTCACCATTAAATTCACTGGAGTTTGTGTGAGCAGCAGCTCAAGTCAAATAATACAGGATTGAACTCACAGCAAAATAAACGTAGGAGGAGTTTTTTTCCACAGCTCTTGCACCAAGCTGTCCCCTTAGCTGGGATGATTTAGAGCCAAGTGTTGCTCAGCCACATAACGCTCTCACTGACGTCACTGGATCAGATAACAGGGCCTGACCTTTAAAGATAATTTAATGAGTACAATGATGAAAGAGATTTTAATGACTTCATGGTATATACTCTTCGAGTTACAAACAAAGCATTTTAATAGCTTTTTGAAATATGCTGCCTTTAAAAATCATCATCCACAGAGACAGACACACACTGCAGCCATCGTGGCTTACTGTGCTTTATTAGCAGATTGATTGGATGTGTACCAAAACCTTCCAACAAAACCTATTAATCTTTATTTTTAAAGTGATACATCCCTGCAAACATGAACATTAATACAGGAAATGTATTTTTCCCTTGTGTAAGGGAAAAATAAGCATCTAATATGCCCAATATAACAAAATCACAAAACCTACAGAACTTCATACTCGTTTGAACTGTCTAAGTGATCAGTGTAATGCAGCTATGGATGTACCACAGCTGATAAACTGACATCAGGGACAGACACTGGGGTAACTTTCAGGCTTTAGAGAATGCAGAGAAATCACCACAGAGATGGTAAATGTGTCATCAACATCAGTTCATGCCAAAACATACTGAGAGATGATTCCTTCTTAAAAAACAGTACAGGACAATTTAGCACCCCCCGCCAGGTAAGTGTCAGGAACATACCATAAAGACATACTTTTATGCAAGCAGGTGTGGCTGCTGGCAAGGATGGTGACTAAAAATTCTCGGGAACACAGTAAAAGACACACAGGCAAAAGCTTGGAATTGCCTCACGTTTCTGTGTCTAAAAATTAAATACTAAAGTTGGAACCTGCACCTTTTTAAAACTATGGTACTGCAACAGTCCACCCTGTCTCTTGCTGGTGCCTATTTTTAGAGTAATAGAAACATTAAGGCTGGAAAAGACCTCCAAGACCACCTTGGACTCAATGCCCACTAAGTCAATACCACCATGCCCACTAAACCATATCGTAAAGAACAGCAGTACAGAAGTTACTGTGTCTAGTTAAGACATAGATGATTGCCTTGCAGAAGATTACACAAAGGCATTTGAAGTCAATTCTTCCCCAGTAAACTTTTGGGCATTTCCAGCTGTTGAAATATATTCCATTTAAGGCATTGCATTTCCAAAAACATCGAATTACCTTAAGATCACTATGAAAAAAAAAAAGGAAGATAGGTGTCTTACACAAGAGGAAAATTATGCTCTGGCTTTTTTCTACATCTTTAAGTCCTAAACAACCATAAAGAACCAGGATAAAAAGACCTGGCTGAAGTCATACAGACAGTCAGATGCTGGGCTGAAACAAGTGCATAAATCTTGGTATCCCAGCTCAGTGTCCATCTAAGTGCATAGCCTTCCAACTCATCCCTCATAAAAAAAAAAAAAAAAAAGACCTGAAAAAGGATTACTGAATGTTGTATTGTGTTCTGTTTGTGCTGTCCTTCATAAAATGTATCCCCACTCTACTTCAGGTTGTTCTGTATTCCACAGAATAAAAAAAAAAAATAGTTCATTATTATGCATTTGTGTTCATTACTGAGGAGAAAACAGCACTGAAGACCTCCAGAGAAGTAAAACTGTTTGTCAACCTGATTTGTTGCCTCATGCCTGGGAAAACATTTCTTATGAAATTTGGACTTTTAAAAGTCCAGATAAAAGTTTGGGCTCAAAATGAACGCTGATTGTCAAAACTGACAGCAAAAAACAATGGATGCTTTCCTTCTTTGACAGGTGTTCAAATCTCAGGTTTGCCTTAAAGCACAGCCACTGGAAAACACTGCTTCTGCTCCAGTTCTTTGGGCAATACATTGCTGAGCCAATATGAGTTGCACAAAAATTACTGACTTTGGAGTCCCTACAGAGGCTGATGCTGCCAATCAGAAGGGCTGGAGGTCTGCAGCATTGCTGTTTAGAACATCATGCTGCATTATGTGAAACCATAATTTTTATGAAGTGATAGAACCACATTTATCATAAATTATTAAAAAAATGAGGAGGTCTCAAACATAAAAATGCCATAAGGTGGAATGCAGAAGATAATGTTTTAAATTAAAAATACATGTATCCCAAGTAAGACAGTTTCAATGAAACAGTCTGAAAAGCAGAAGAGAGTCCAGTTAATCATCCAACCCATACACATACAACAACACAGCCCAGGATGAAATGGCTCAATGCCAGTCAGCCTGCACAAAAAACTATTTAAATCATCATAGCTCTGCAGTGCTTATAGACTAAGTATGCACAGATAATTCTGCTTCCACTGAAGCCGAGGGAAAGATTTTGCAGGTATGTAGTGCAGGTAGCAAATCTGCAGTGTTTTGCAGTGAATGAGTTAAGTTATTTATAGAAATAAAAGAGGGATAAGACATGAAAGACCTCAAATTCTGAAGTTCCAACAAAATAAATAAATACCAGATAAACCTAAGTATGTCCTTTGATTTATTATTCCCTCCTCTCCCACTTTACCCAAATGGTCTAGTCCATTCACAGCTCAAGTCCACATTCATCTTCCCTTCCTTCTCTTGCCAGAGATATTTTCTTGTCCTAATTCCAAAGATGGTTTTCCCAACCCAGCTCTTCTCTGCCCCCTTGACACTGATCACCCCTCCAAGGAGTGAGTTCAGAATGCACAATGTCTTGGTCACCCATCCTTCCCAGCTCTGTGATCCTGAGCAAAACACAGAATGTGATATTTCACTGTGGTATTTCACTGTGATATAATCTTTCTGACCTTTAGAGAGGCAAATTAAAGACAGCTTTTGTGTCTGCTGGTATGGAAAGAGGAAGCAAAATGCTTATGAATGTCTGAGGCCATGCCCCATATCTTTTGACGACATGAGAAGAGTTCTGCAAATCACCAAGTATCCATATTTTAGCTCCTTTGTTATACTGCAAATACTTTCCTCCAACTGTATTGTTTTCTTGGCACCAGAATAAATAAAAACATACCATTTTTCTTGCATTTACATCATTCAGCGATGTCCATAATATACTAGTTCCCATATGGACAAGAATTTAACCTAATTTTTGTCCATCTACCACTTAATAAGGCACATCTACCTGAAGAAGAAGCAAAAAATTGGAGTGTTTCCCACCAAATGACTTTGAACAGAATTTACTTTTTCAGAAAGCTTTCACAAGATGGTTCCTCTAAAGTTGTCCTAATTTTCAAAGCTCTTGTTACTATGTGATGAGTAAGAACTTCAGGATGTAACAGTCATTATAAATCCACCTTCATTAGACATAATCGTTCAATATATTCAAGTAATTACTGTTGCAGCTCTGTGCAAATTGAATAATACCTGATTTATCAGCTCATAATAAACAAAAATCTGTTCTGCCACCTGGATGGTAATCTTCAAAACATACTTCTCATTATCATCATAACTAATCTCGGTCAGTTTGAAGAAGTAAAACTATTAGCAGTAACAAAAGATTCCCTGTCAATGCCTTTGTGAAATGAAAGAGTCACACATTCTTGTTGCTCCAAAAAGGTGGCACTTCCAGCAGTGGAAACAATCAAGTGAAAAACAGAGGGCCTATGAAGACCTTACCAAGTGCCCAGGCCTGGTGCTGCCTTCCAAAGGTTACGTTCACCCTGAAGACGCTGCCAGCAGGATGAAGGGAGGCTCTAATTTAAGACTTGGTCCTACGTATTTCTGAGCAGTCTGAACTGCACAAGCATGCAGGCAGGGAACTGAAGAGATTCCAGAAACTAATCTGAAGCACTCAGTACCTTTCAGGACTGACCTAGCCCTTTTTGAAGTGGAAACAGTCGAGAGAGTTGGACAGGACTTCTTAGGGCCTGCACAACAAGCTCTGTAACTGCATCTCCTACATCAGCATTTTGGTGGGTTCTAGGAGAATATATTGATCGTGCAGCAGAGATAAGCTCCTTTAAACCCTTTTAGCTCACATTCCTATGCACAAGTCAGCCATGACTGGCATTCCATCATTTACATGTGGTCCTAAAGAACTGTCACTGAGCACTGTGAGTGAGGGCATCCAAAGCCTCCGCCCTGTCTGCCAAAAGGAAGCATTGCCAAAGGTGTCTGCAGTTGAACCTATGAGCTGACCACGTCTAACTAAAAGTTAACTACGAGTTAACTAAAAGTGAAGTATATAAAATAGTTAAAGTTAACTAAAAGTTTAACTACAAGTTATGGTCACAAATGAGAGCCAAGCAATCACTTCAAGTCCTCCAAAAGTCAGCACATACAGAATCTGAAATGGACATTTTCCAACAGGGTGAACAGGCTCTGCTCTAAGTAAAAACAGAGCAACCCTTCAAGGGCAGAAATAAAATGTGATAGGCATGCACAATTTGGTATTACTCTAGCATTACTCTGACATACCATTTTACTGCTCGATATTTTATTGCGAGCCACCTCTTAGCCAAACCGAAACCCACAGTGACTATTTTACATTAGAGAGTCTGCTTCATTAAAAAGCAGCAATGTTGGTAACCTGTCATTTTGTTAGGGATATTTTTGTACTGAAAATGAACACTCCTGCAGTGGGAAACACTTTGTGGCAGGAGTTAGGTGAGGGTGCTAAGTGCTACTGAAATACAGTCAGAGTTGAGGAAAACTGCCACATCATATACTGAAACTAGGTCATTCTTTGTATTTGGAATACGATCCACCCCACAGCCAGACACCAGGAACATTTTTTCCCATTAATAACTGTCTGCTGCGAAAATAAGGGGAAAAGATGATCTGATACTCAGAATCAAAGGCAATTAAAACTGGGGGGAAGCAAGATAGGTGGGACATATGTGCTGAGTTTCTGGAAGATAGAAGGCAGAACTTCCAGGATAAATGCTACATGCTGAGATTAGTTTTAATCAGCTAAGATCCAGGTCAATAGCTGTTTCAAGACATGGCTGCAGGCTGCAAAATCTGCCAAGAAAGAAGGCTACATCCCTGGGCAGGTAGCCAGCATTAAGCATATTGCTGCTGCAGCCAAAGCACTACTGGCAGTGAGGTCTGTATCAATTATGCAGTCCAGCATGAACTCCTTCAAGTATAGGCTGCACCCACTCTGATAAACTAATCCCACTTCTAACTCCATTCAGAAAAACTATCTGAACAAGGTCTTCCTAAGAGAGGCCTTCAGAAACTTCTCAATCTGCCCTGACCAAGTACCTTCTCAAGGCTTTAAGATTCCTGTGCATAAAGCCACCTTCCAAATTTATGTAATGAGGATAAAATAGAGGTCCCATCGTAAAGAACCCAGAGCAGGAAGAAGGAGTTTTGTGCAATGTGATGCATTTCCATACTTACCTGTAAGATCTGAGAGACACCAAGACTATTGTAGCCTGAAGTACTCTCAGAACTCAGCTCTACATGTTCTTTTTCCCGCTGTCAAGTAAGCAATAGGCAGAGTTTCTACAGATGTCACCTGTCCTTAGGGTGAAAAACTCTGGGGTCTTTTCAAGAAAGACTTTCTGTCACTTTATGTCCTGTCTATTTGCCATGAGAGAACACTTCAAAGTCAGACAGGACTGATTAGATCACCAGGCAAGGCACAGTCCTGGCAGCAGGTCTCTACAGTAGAGGACTCACCCAATTATTCCCTCTTGGAATAAAGAGCAGAGTCTTCACAAAGCCAATCTAATAGGACTTTCTGTAGGCAAATAGTGTGGACAGATGAAAAAAACAAGGGTAGGAAGGTGTAACAGAGGTATAAGAGAGTTGTTAATTCCCACATGTTGTAGAAACACAATAGCAGCACAATCATCACTCTAACAGACTGCCTCATGGAATTTCTTGCCACAGGATGTTGTGGATGCTGGAAGATCACAAAAGCTTGCAAGGGATTAAACAAATGCACTGAAGAAATCTAATTAAAGCTTTTAAACACAAAGATGATCCTCTGGCTCAGAAAGTCCCTGAATATAAAATAATCTGGGGAGTTGATTATTCTGGGAATGTATCACTGTGCTTTTTCTGTTCTTCAGTATCTACCAGAAGCGACTATCTTTTGGTTGTTGATGGTTTTCTTTCAGACAATGCATAAAAAACCATTTAGAAGTGAAAAATATGGTTATATCTGTGTTCCTTTCACTATGAGCTGAAGAGGCTTTGTGAGAAGGAAAAAAATCTCAGTTCATTGGGAGACTGAGGAGGCTAAAGGAACAGGACAGCCACTGAGGGCTTGGTCCAGAGCACAGATGACAGGTTTGCTCAACTCAAGGATATTTCTAGGCCTCTAGTTCCTGAGGATGCTGACATCATTTTAAGTACACTGAGGTGGTGTGAAGGCCTGGCAGAGATAGGCTTGGACTTCTGTCTATAAAGGAGTAGAAGAAAGACATTTAGAGCTGTAGAAGCCAAGAGCAAACAAACCCTAATGGACTTGTGGTCTGACCTGATCTGAGACCACCACATCACCACACAGACAAGGAGCTTGCTTATCTTCTTTTTTCTTTATTTTATTTAAAACTGATATTTGGAATTACAGGAATATAGGGATAGTCTTAATTTATGCCATTCCTCCTTAATTTATGCCTTCCCCCAGTGCTCAGCAACATTCCTCCAAAAAACCATGAAAAATACATGAAATTAAAATAAAAATTGCAGGGGAAAGCAATACCATGTCTCTGTTAAATAGTACAAGTTTGTGTACTGTTATTATATGGCAGTCAGTACTTAATGATATAAATTAACGGTTGGGAAATATATTTCCAGGACCTAACAAAGGGCAATAGTTTGGGTTTGGATTGAGCATTTGGCATGGCAAAGATTGCACCAGTTTCCATTACTCTGAGGTTTAGTTTGATGTAGGGTTTTTTACTAGAAAATAACTTACACAAATTTACTTTGAATTACACCATCCTTTATATCACATCTCTTTCAAAGACAGCTGATAGTCACTGATACATATAATGCTTAAACAGCTGATGTGTCACAGATCTTTTTCTTAATTTAAATACTATTTCAGATCTGCAGTTACTGTTTTCAGACCACTTGACCCCTCTCATCTACCCCTACAGAATCTTCTAAGAGGTCTCAGAAAGTGCAAAGCAACAACACTTAAAACAGATTGTGGCATGTTACTGGTTTTCCTTATTTGGACAATTTGCAGGAGAAAAATTTTTATTATTTTCCTCATACCTTCAAATTAATACATTTTGTAGTCCATTCTTTACACATCAGGAATAATGTTTTCTCCTATCACTGTGTAAAAGGGCAGCTGTTTTGAAGGATCTCAAGCAAACTTCTACCCTGTACCTCTGTCCTATTCAAGCCATACCATTTAATATTTCTGTTCAGTTCATTGAAAAAGTAACATCTGGAAATGTGAGGCAATTAAATCTCATTCAGACTTGAATCTAATTAAAGTGTTGACTTAAATCAAACTCTTTGCATAAATAGATAAGTAAAATGTGCTAGTTACAAGGGAAAAAATCAGTAATAGACAATAGTTACCATACAATGATAACCTAATAGTACATGTTGTCTTATGGTTTCCTAAGACAACCACCAGTTATTAGGAGGTTGACGTGGTTTGGAGCTCACAGCCTCAACTCCCTAAATTTTGCTATCATGATGGGAGATTTTAATGTGGCTTCAATCCTGTCCCTGAATACTGTGCTAACAATTGCTTTCATTCAGAGGACTTATTAATAGACTCGAAAAAGCAATGGATTAGAAGAATAACACTGCAGCCTTCTTTTGGAGACTTGCAACTTTTATGAATGAGTTGTGCTCAGCATCTCATCTCCTTTATGTTAGGGGCACTTCATCTAGTTTCACATGATGATGAAGTTAAGCCATAAAATATATTCCTCTACAGACAGGTTTTTTACCTCTCACCAACAGGCAAAAATTTAGAAACTAAAGGAGAAATGAAGTCTCAAAAAAACATGCATTTGGGTCCAGGCCTGGGTTTATTTATGTTAATTCCCAACTGCAAAAAAAAAAATAAATCAGGGGATCATGAACACCTTTGAAGGTTCCCCTTAAATTTCACAGATGTTCTTATCTGACTAAACAGAGAGGGCTGTTGAAAGGACTCAGATTGCTTCTGAACTTTCCTTTCAAAATTCCTCATTATGGAATCAGCAAAGGCTGAAAGGTTAGAATGGTAATGAGAAATTAGATTCCATTTGAGACACATCTAGTTTACAGCAACATTTCCAAGAGCAGAAATAGCTTGCTGCCTCTGATAAATGAAAGGTAACCTCCTCCTCCATAAGTGAAGAGGACACTAAAGGGAGGCAAACGTTGATTTACTGCAAAGGAAATGTCTGTGAAAACACAACTTTCCCTTCTTATTTTCTTGAGTAGTTAAACCTTTCTTTTTGATTTCTCTAATCTAGCTTCTAATACAGTAGATGGAAAATATTCCACATTATTTAAGTCATAAACCACTAGCTCAGGTGGGTTTGATTATCAATTGCAGGAGGTGGCACATTTCCAACATGCTACCAAGTGAACTTATATGCTTGCTATTCATGAATTCTTCATCTTGTGGTATCTTATCATTTGATTTATGGACTGTTTGGGTTTATAGCTTTTAGACTTATGTTCAGTTTTGTTTAGCTTTTGCCTTTTGTACTTTGGCTTCTATTTATAAAATGAGAGCTCTGAGCAGGATTTGGGCTGCATACCTGCACTCTAACAAGGCTGGGGGAAGGTTCTTGACAGGGCACACACTTTTCACTTGCAACTTGGAAATCTATGCTTTTTTTCAGCAAACATCACCAGGAACAGGCAATGGAAAGCCAGATGCTACGTGAAGATTTTCTCACTAAAACCACAGCTTTGGAACAAAGCAAACCTCAAAGAGTCAAAACACCACCGACAACAAACAGTCTAAAAAATGTTACCCTGAATCCTGCGGTTTCTTGGCAAAATCATCTCTTAAAAAGCCTCACAAAGTGCATGTCAGACATTCGGATACACCAAATAATTAGTGATGGGATAAACTTTAAAAGAACCACTATATGATTTAGATCACTCAAACCCTGGAAAGTCTGTGGGCCTGGAGTAAACCAGAGTAGACTTCACTGAATTCGTTGCATCTTCTCAGATTTACTCCAGCTGAGGTCTAGCTCGTTTGTTTAGTTAGACATCTTGATGTTTTCCATGTCCCTCATCTCTGTCTCTCCTCTTTCACGCCAAACCAGAATGGTCTCTGCTCTCCTGACCCTGTCATTCCAGGCCTGTGACTCCCAGCTGGTTCAGAGTGAAACCATTTCAGATTTCATCCAGCAAGCATTATGCCTTTTCCCACCACCCCAGAAAGTAAGGCAAGATGTGATTTTGCTGGATAATGCACAAAAAAAGCTTTTGCACAGATATTCAGGGTTCAGAATGATTTGTCTCATAGAACTGCTATGACCCACTTATAAACTGAGTTTTAGGCACAAGGACAACCATATGGTGAATGGTGATCTACTGTCATTCACAATTACACCCAATTTTGATGGTGTCAGTACTAATACAGTAAATATATAGACCTACTATTGATACTGCTTAAAGCACAAGTGCCTGCTGTTGTGATTTGACATTTAAATGGACTGGTGAAGCCTCAATTCCACTGAAATCAAGTCATCTTGCCACTGATTTCAGCAGAACCAGATTTTTATGCATAAAAAATGGCAGTTCCTATTATCCCAACATAGATACTTTATTTGCTGCAGGAAATAAAACCATTTAGTTAAAATGCAATGAACAGGTATTGTTACACTGCAGATGAAAGACCCCTCTCTATAAAAACCAGTGTTTTTCATTCCTGAAGCCAACGTTGACATTAGAGATTCTCATCCCATTCTAGTGGCTTGGCTGCTCACCATCTGCTACAGAACTATGGTTAAGCACTCAAGAGCTCCTACACTCCAGGGAAGCAAACGCTTCCAATAAAGACATTTTTATCCCATTACTCTTCCTTCAAATGTGACTCAAACATTTTATGCAGACAATACACCGACCTTTGGGGCATAGAGACCAGGAGAAACGCTGCACTACAAGCCCTCTTTGTAGCTAATTTTATTAGAAGAATGATAAAATTGTATTGTTTTACATGAATTACAGCAATGAGTTACTCAGTGGTGGAATCTACAGACTAGACATCTTGTACTGGGGTTTGTCACATAGCCAGCAAAAGCATTATCAACTATTAAACCAGACTCCATTTACATTATTTT
Source organism: Lepidothrix coronata (assembly GCF_001604755.1). Classification (NCBI taxonomy): domain Eukaryota; kingdom Metazoa; phylum Chordata; class Aves; order Passeriformes; family Pipridae; genus Lepidothrix; species Lepidothrix coronata. The sequence continues at coordinate 26,868 of NW_016690559.1, read as the reverse complement.
TAGGATCACATTTCCCCTGTGCTAATTAACTGCATTCACAGTTATATCATTATAAAATATAGTTTAATATATATTGCTTAGTTTTCTTCTTTTCCATGCATTGCAAACAACACAAAATTAGTATATGCACAAAAGAGCTTCCATATTTTTTCCTGATACTTTGGAAATTATTTTCATCCTTTGACTTGTACCCAATGCAGTCCTTTCATCATTAGTTTTCATAACATTAGTAAGGCATAACATCACCTTACATTGAGATTATCTGTTTACTAGCCAAAGACAGTCCCCATCTTAAGAAGTTTACTATCATTCAAGGGGAGAAAAAAAAAGGCTTCCTATAAAAAAAAAAAAAGGCAAAATTTTCAGAGCAAAAATTCAAGAACTAATCAAAAATACTTCCCTTTGCTTTTGGAATAAGCAAAGAACCTGATCTGCCTTTGGCACCTTTCTAACACAGTGACATTTGTAAGAACAGAGACTGAGTCCATACACACATATTGTTACACAGGCACAGTAACTCCTTATTCAATGAGTAGACATGTTAATAAAACTATTGAGGCAGTTACAGCAAGACATGAAAATGTGGCCCAAAGTTATCCCCAGGTCAATCCTTCTATTTCAGTACAGGTTTATCAGACAGGTTTGTCTTCTTCTTGATAGCAGTAAGGAACTTTATCTAGAGATGTTCAATAAAACACACAAATTACTATTTATGCACCAAACCTGAGAATCAGACATATTACTCAAAAGGGGAAAAAAACCCTAACGTTCTATTACCTTCAAATAAGACTGAAGAAAATCATGGAAAGGGAATAAAAAAATCAATGTCATACAATGTGTGACAAGTTACATGTGGAACCAACAGAAAAACTGATCACCATAGAGAAATTATTTGTTGGATATTAATTTTAATTCCTGTCCCTTAGATACCAGTTTTGAAATTCTGTTTTGCAGATATTATTTCACATTTCTCAGAACGTGCTCTGCAGTTTCTTTCACAGGACTGCTTCAGTTTTGAAGTTTGCACTGTTCTGGTAGGTCCTGGGAGCCACAGGAAGCAGAGATACACCGTGTGGACACTGCAAGAGGTAGTAGCTACACCACGTAGCATAACAGGGTCACTGCTCAGCTGAACCAAGCCTGGACTGAGACAGAAATCCTGGGGAATCTCTGCATTGAGAGCTCACATCCCACAATACCTACATGATATCTGCCTTCCATTACCTGACCTATCCCAATTTCCCAGTATCTTGAATAATGCACCTGACTGCACACACACGATGGATACCTCCATCACACAAATAGAAAAGGGAAAGTAAGAAATTCCCCTTAAATTCTTCTCAAAGGTTACTGTACAGATGCAGGATGCAAAAGTCCACGTAACAGACCTGTCAGCATCCAAGTTAGCAGGGAACAATGCATGTAAATGAAAGATTAGGTGGGTCTTTTTAATTTCTTTCTGAAAAATAATAAAAGAAAAAAAATCAGGATAGAAATATAAACGACCCCTCTGAGAATGCTTGGGAGGTATGTAGTTCTAGATACTTGAGAGATTATACCTGTTTTCTGTTAACTTTATGATGATAGGCTGCCTGAACATGCCTGGGGTAAGAATAATTGCTCTAGTGCTCTTCCAGCATATCTGGGGACAAGGATCCAAACCAGCTGCCCTGTGCTACATCATGCCATTTATCTCCTCACTTACTCTGAAGACACATAACTATGGATGCATTGCATGGGAGCAAATTAGATGCTTTTTAACTAACTCACAGCCTCAGTGCTAAACCTGAATGGTTAATGTTACATGTGAGCTTTTGGAAATTACTATTTCCTCTGTGGTTTGAACAAATCTTGTGTGATCTCATAACTCTCTTGCTAGAGTAAATAAAACTTTTTTTTTTTTGTTTTCCACACTTAGTCTTTTAAACATGCATAGATATTATGTTAAAAACTATGAAAGCTGGGTATTTTTTTGTGTCTTACTTGTGTTTTTCTCTTCTGATTAACTCTAAATATGACTTTTTAGGGCTTCCTTAAAGAGAAAGTGCTGCAGTTTGGGTCCCCTGGCCATGGCCAGTCTTACCTGGGGCCAAGGGCCCAGCAGCTCCTTTTGATCTCAGCTCTGGGCTTTCAGTTCTTGTCAGAGCCATGTCCCATGTGCATCTGCCTCCAGCTCAGCTGGATCCATTTTGTTGCTGTGCACTGGCTTGGTGAGCACTGGACCTGATCTGTGGATTGACCTCCCAGCTTGAGCTCGAACCTGCTGCATCACCACAACCCTTCCTGGTGATCTGGACTCCTGGTTGATCCCAGTCCCCTTCCCAGTCCCGTCTTGCTCCCCTCAGCCGGGTACTGAGGGGCTCAGCCCTGCCTGGTGTGTTACCATGCTCAGCTCCTTATCCTTTCGGCAGCAGTTGTCCCCTGTTGATCCCTGGTAGCCCATTCCTCAACCTTTTCTAGCTTCCAGACAGAAAACACAGCTTGAGATGATGGATTTTTTTTTTTTTAATACACTTAAACATAACAACATAGTGTGTTTTAACTCACAGAGCCTTTGCTTTTAGCCCATTGACACAGCTGTGGCAGGACTGTTATACCCTCTAGCTGTCCAAAACTTATTTTTCTTTTAAGAGCTCATCTTGTTTTTCCTGGGTAGACTCACTGTATGCACCACATTATCCATACTTTGCTGTCACAGCCTCTAACTGACAGCTTGGTTTTGGAATATTTGTTTTGCTCTCAATGTCTGAGTTTCTGCCTATGACACCAAGATGGGTCTCCCCTCTGTCGCCGTCACACACATCCCCTTAGGAGATGAGGGGCTGCAGAGCTGAAGCTGCAGTAAACTGGTTTTCAGTTCCAGTTTACACTATGCCTGAAATCATTTGAGCTTCTTTAGTACCGTGAGTGAAGTTAGACTGAAGCCTTAGCACATGCCTGAAGTTAGGAATGGTTTCAGTGATTGCCTTCAGGAAAGATAGTCCTTAATGCAGAGTTCTGTGCTCTCCTAAATTGGATCCCTACTGATTAAAATGCATTTTTGAAAAGCCAGTCATGGTGGATGATGTTTTAAATGGAAGCTGTTTAAAAAGATAATTAAAAGAATAATTGCTATAATGAAAACTTAACATGTCTAGAAATGACCAAAATTATCACAGCTGTCTTCCGTGAGTTTAACTTTCTTCTTTTCTGTTAGCAAAAGCCAAGACATTAAAGATTTTCCAGCTTTACCACACAGTGCTGCATTTTTAGATTTGTGGACAGACCGAGTGATCTTCAGCCAGCATCTGAACCCACAGCCTCACGTTCTGGTTTCCCCTCATTACCACCACATCACATCTTCTACAAAGTCAGATTTTCCCAGTCTGTGCTGTATGGCCCTGTCTGAAATGCAGGTTAACAGCAGCAATGCACAAAGAGAAGTAAGTTGCCATGTCACACGAGGGCATCGCACAGCGTTACATAAGATGGCTCCCTCTTGGTTATTAGTTTTATGTCCGTTTTGGCAAACACTCAAATCCAATGTGGCAAAGACTAGCTAAGGAGTGAAGAATGAATTGCCTTCATTAATATTCAACCACGGGTTTTAGCTTCATTGTGACACACTCTTGTGAACGGCTGAGCAGAGCAAAAACCAGTCGCCGTGTCCACTGTGCCATAAAAACTTGCGTGGCTCTTATTAACAGGCTTGGAAGATCCTTTTGATGACACACAAGCTCCCTGCTCTGAGCCAAGGTGCCTCAAGGAGAGCTGGAAACAAACCTAACTTGTTCTTATTGAATAACGCACTGGCTGTCATTAGGAGAGTGAATAGGGAATTAATTTCGCTGGGTTTGGGGCACACAAGAGCAGTGCCAGTACAGCAGCATTTCAAACTGGAAAACTGGATAAACATTTCTGGATGAAACAAGGCTGTTTATGAATTAAAAAATTGGATTTTATCAATCACTTCCAAACAAAACAATTTGACATAAAGAAGCACAAGCCTTAACTATTACATTTTTAATATTAATATTACTTGAGGGTTAAAATTTAGATAACATTAATTCCAGTTTTTAAACAGACTGGCACAGGTTAAACTATCAGTGAATACAGATCTTAAAGTAGTGTAGATTAACTAAGTAGAACTGCATTAATTTTCGACAATTCAGATTCTGGTTTTATTAATTCTCTCACAGATCAAAGCCATTATAATGGCATAATAGAACAATGAAACAATGTGTTTATTAAAAATCTTTTATACATCCCACCTATTTCTGTGTAGTCACAAAACTATGTACTCATTTTTCATGTTGTGGTCAGAGCAAAGGTGCCATACAAGTAATTCAAATACTTAGGCCTGAAAACGTGGGGCATAATGACTGGTGAAGAGGAGCTGGATGCCAGTGGAAGGCTGGTGTCTTCAGAAATGCTGAGAGATGTGCTCTAATTTGCTTAAATCTCTTAAAAATCTATCTCATTTCAATGACATGGCTTCTAGCAAATATTCCTTATTTAGACCTCTGTAAAACGTATGGTTCTGCATAGGATAAATCAGTATTTCCCATATGACTGTGTATGACATGAGATTTAAAGTGTAACACTTTATATATTTTACATAAACAAGACTTGGCCTTACACCAGGTTAAAATTATGACTTTGAAAGGAAAGCAGAGCTGAAGACATTTGTTACAATGAAGGTTGTTTTCTTGCACACTTTTTAAACACTAGCAAAATATTTTTTAAAGGACAAATAAATCAGTTTCAGAAACATCAGTCCTGAGAACTTATCCTTTTTCAGAATTACTGCTTTTTAAAAAAAATTTCCCTGAAGAGGCTTCATGAGAAATGTAAATTATTTTATTAACACTGAAGGATTTATTTGAGAATAATCCAAAACCAAAGAAGATTCCAGCACCTTTCCAGCTTCCTATCCTGTTTCAGCAACAGCTGTCAATTGCCATGAACCAGCCATGTTTAGTTTTTAAGCTAGCAAAATACATGTATTAAATATACATAAAATCTACCAGTCTGGGATACAGGTCGTGCAAGACTGAAGAAAAGCAGTTGCCTGAATTTATTTATATGTGCAGGATAAAAATGTTGTGAACTGCTCTAAATATCTGAAGACTTTTGCTACAGAGGACTCTCACAGAAATGTGCACTGAGGGACAATTCCTTCATTTCAATAAAGGAAGGACTTTTTATTATCTCTAGTGGGCATAAAAGAGAATTGTGTTGAAAGTAGATCTTGTTTCTTTTTGTGTTACAGCTATAAAAGAAAATGTGAGACAAAATAAAGTATGTTAGAAGAGATTGGCAATTGTCGAGGGGAAGGAGATAATGAAATAAAAAGCAAAACAAGGGCAAGTGTTGAAGAAGGAAGACATTAACCAGGTGAAAAGTTGCCATGAGTGCAGAGTTAAGAAATAAGAGCCCTAACATCTCCTATGAAGATAACTCAGTGAATGGAGAGAAATGAGAGGTGATGTGAGCCAGGAGGATAGAAAGCAGGGAGCTGATGGAATGAGATCAAGCTCTCACGATGGAAAAGTTGTAATACTGCTTGGGAGGTGTAAGAACCAGGTGGAAATGAGTTCAGTGCATATGGTGACAGGGGGAAACCTGCAAGGAGGCAAAAGGATGATATCAGGGTGCTGGAAGTAAAAATGACAGTGTTTTATGCAGTGTGAAAGAACCATATTATACTGGAGAGGGTCCAGAGGAGGGCCACACACATGATCAAAGGGCTGAAGAACCTGTCCTATGAGAACAGACTAAAAGAGTTAAGGTCTTTTCTCCCTGGAGACGATCAGGCTCAAGGAGGCTCTCATCACAGTATTCCAATACTTAAAGAGTGGCTACAAAAGAGGAGGGAGGCTCCCTCTTCACAAGGTGCCACATGGAGAAAACAAGGAGCAACAAACAATACAAAATGCATCAGAGGAGATTTCATCTTGATGCAAGAAAGATATTTTTTACATTGAGAACAATCATTTCACCAGAAAAACCTCTCCAGAGATGTGGTCCCATCCCCAACACTGGAGGTTTTCAAGATGCAACTGCACAGGGTGCCAGACAATCTCATCGTGGCTCCCTTTCTCATGACAGGTAGGACCAGATGATCTTTCAAGGTCCCTTCCAACCTGGGCTTTTCTAGGATTCTATGAACATCTTTACTAGGATTTACTGGCCCTATGAAATTCAGATGCTTAACTATGTAAACAGATTCCAAAGAGATATCCATGCCATCAGATTCAAGAGGCAATAACTGGAATACTTTCATGGAGATCTGACAAACGAATTGAAAACAAGAATCAGTGACAGAAGCTTTCTCTTTTTTCCCCTCCACTGTCTTAGGGAACTGTACTGACCAGCACTGAATTTCCTTCTCACATGGTGGGCAGGCCTGCCAGCTGCCAGCCACTGGAATAGCCTGCAACGAAACGTAAGTAGCTGCAGTAAAATCTTGCTAAGCCAGCTCCTTCAAAAGTGTCATCTTCAATACTGAACATCTCAACAAAAGGCATTGGCAACACTGAAATAGGCAGTTCTATAAAACTGAGATTTAAAGAGGAGCTATCTTCATTTGAATGCAGCAATTGCATAGTATTTTAAAAGAGCTTTTTGTTTTTATTTTACCAAAATGCATGATCCACATTTTTCTTACATGCTGTTATATGGGAAGATGGCACTTAGTTTTTCTAGGAGTCAAACATGGCTTTGCAGAACAGAACATTTTTAACAATTAAAAATAGTGATTAGAGGGAAGAATTTTAGAATATTTTACAACATGGACTCTCTGTGGTATGTATTTTTGTACTGTTTTAAGGTCTCAAGTAATAGAAAAATCATACAAAGGTAATACAAGCAATCTGAAATCCACTGCAAGCAGTTCTATTTTAACTCAGCAATTCACACCAAATTCTTTCACCGCACTAAGAATGAATTCAGGAAAATAAATATCCAAGGAGAAATATGGATTTAATTGTTATTGCTGTTACGTTGCTAAAATAAAACAGCTGTGATCACACACTCAGATAAAGCCATTGTTTAACAAATATTTTTATTAAACATCTCTGTAGTGGAGATGAGTCCAGCTCCCCAAGAGCAGAGCAGGCTGCTTCCCAGACCACCCATTGCTCCCGAGGTTAAACAACCCATCCAGCTGTTGGGGGGTGGGGGACCTGGATCAGACACACTGCACATCATGGCAGGCATGGAGTTTGCTCATGGACACATGAAACATGGACACATTAAACTGTAACAACTGGATTTTCACATTCAAGTCAATAGATCAAGATCTTTTTTCAAATCATTCATTTGACCCCTAGTTAGTGACAGCAATGGGGTTTCTTAGAGGGCACCTTCCCAAAACTAACAACGACCCGTGCAGCCCAGAGCACAGAAGTCTTGGAATACTAAGGTCAGCTGATTATAAGAGGCAATGGGGAAAAGCAGGGCACAGGGAGGTCAGAGGTACAACAGGAGCAGTCAGGAAAGTAAATTGACCACCGTCATACAGCAAATAAACTGTGTGTCTGAGCTGTGAATAAAATCCAGAAGTCCTGATTCCTTGTCTCTCTGCTCTGTTGCTCCAGTCCTAATCAGATCCTCTCTCAAAACAACTTTCTAATATAGACAGTCCAGGAGACTGAAACATTTCTCCTATCTACAAACCAAGGGTAGTAAAAGGTTTCCTTCACACAGTCACTCCAATATTTCTGTTATGGCCTCAAAGACTCTTGTTAATATATATTGCACTTTTCCTCCAGGTCGGCAATCAGAATTTCTGAGCCTGAGAATTCATCATTCTGCTCTGAAGGTATTTTCAAGAATTATTCAAACTTAAAATCTGAGCAATCTTTTACAGGGTGTTTCCTTCAAGTTCTGGCATTAGTCAGTCTGTGTTTGCTAGGGTTATTGATGGCTTGTTGGGGTTATCACAGGAGTTTTAAAAGCAGAAGACATTTTCATGCATAACATTTATAAATATCCAATATTGGTCAAGACTTATATCACTTTTCTGTTTCAGTAAAATAACAAACATCTCATATTCAGATCAGACAGAAAATAGACAAATTATGAAGATTCATACTCATAAACTTTTCTATGTAAAACAAGCTACATAATTCACAGCAGTACATAAGGAGACTTAAATTTGTGCAATTGCTTCTAATCTTTAATTGTAAACATGCACTGTTCACCATGGGATGTGCAGTGCTGTTTTTCCAAATAGATTTTTAGGAAACCAATTAAGCAGCTGGTCTTATCTAAGACTTAAAAGTGCCAATCAAAAAAAATAAAAATAATAAAAAAAAAACCAACAACAACAACAACAAAAAAAACCCCACCAGATTTAGGATGGGCTGGGGATTACTGAAGTCAAGCCATTGCAAAGTCTATTGATCAGTTTTCCTAATAACACATCAGTCACTGAATACAAGTGTTCAGTTTTAATTTAAGGTTTTATCAGCCACTTGGAACCTAGAACCCATGGGTCAGGTCTTCAACGGTGCAAATCAGAGTAGTTTCCCTGTAATATACAATTATACAAGTTTGGAACTGATCTAAATATTTCACAGAATCACTGAATATTCTGAGCTGGAAGGGATCACAGAGTAACCGAATGATTTGTGTTGGAAGGGACCTTAAAGCCCATCCAGTCCCACCCCCTGCCATGGGCAGGGACACCTTCCACTAGCCCAGGTTGCTCCAAGCCCTGTCCAACCAGGCCTTGGACACTTCCAGGGATGGGGTAGCCACAGCTTCCCTGGGCAACCTGTGCCAGGGCCTCCCCACCCTCTCAGGGGAGAATTTCTTCCTAATATCCAATCTAACCCTACTCTCTTTCAGTTTGAATCCATTTCCCCTTGTGCTGTCACCACATGCTGTTGTAAAACATCCCTTCCCATCCTTCTCTCGGATCCTCCGAGCCCAACTCCTGGCCCTGCACAGACACCCCAACAATCCCACCCTGTCCCTGAGAGCGTTGTGCAAGCGCTCCTGGAGCTCTGGCAGCCTTGGGGCTGTGCCCACTGCCCTGGGGAGCCTGGTCAGTGCCCAACCACCCTGTGGAGGAAGAACCTTTTGCCAGCACCCAGCCCGACCCTGCCCTGCACAGCTCCGGCGCTCCCCTTGGCCGGCGCTGCCCTCTCGTGGGCACTGCCCGCGTTTGGTTCGCAAGGTTTGGTAACCGAAGGGAACAGTCGTACAGCACATCCTACAGCAGGTATTTGCTTTCTGGTTGAAAACAGTGAAAAGGAGATGCCTGTCAGCACTTTATTAGTGTCTATGCAACCCTTCTGGAGGACCTTTAAAATGTGTTCAGCAGTCTCAAGACCAGTCACTCCAAAGTGTAATAGAATGTAAACCTGTTTAACAAACTCAGGTATGCAAACAGTAAAATCATGTCCTGAAAAATTTAATTACTGATTCAGCAGTTCAGGGAATGGATACAAGGACAAGAGCACCGTTGTTCTGTATTGACTGGCTGCTGTTTCACCAAGTTATCAGTGCTGATCTAATAAATTTCCAGTCTGTTTGTGTGGGCAACACTTACTGGCTCTTTCCTAACTCTCTACTGTTATCTAGAACAGGGCAATAGACTGTAACTCAACTGCTTGGTGCACTGTTTTCCTCAAAACACTTAATTTTACAAAGATGCACTTGCAGCTCCTACATGGAACAAATTCATATATGCTTAAACTCTTTTGTTCTTTCCTGTGGGAGTATGCTCACATAATTTACAACAGAAAAGCCATCCAAGGATGCCAGCTAGCTACATTCTATTTTCATTATTCAGCAATGACAAAGGTCTGTCTTAGCATGAATGCTTCACCTGCGAATTCTTTTTTCTTCAGAATGTGACAATGAAAACATTCACTCTAGCAGTAACATTCATAATGCAAACCACAGTCCACTAACTGAGACCACCAACACATTTATTGGAGTTTCAAGTACTTGCCAGGTGATAGGGGTATGTGGGAACCATATCGTGGTTCTATGGAATTGACTGAGAATCCTGAATTTATTCTAACAAATATGATCTGGGAAGTAGTTTTCAAATAGAGCAGGCAGAGACTTCTTGAACCAGTGTAGTTTAATGAAACAGTAAACATGGGCTCTAATCAATAAAGTCATTGCTCATTTGTCACTCAGCTAATACTCCCCATGCAGCCAAAATGCAAAGTCAGTGAGAGGGATTTTCTGCAATGCTTTTCTGAAACAGAATTAAACAGAACTTCAGGCCCAGGCCCAGTTCAGATCAGATCTAACTGCACAGTGCTTAAAAGAGACACAAAGCTTTGCAAGGTCCAGCGTACAATTTATAAAAATGTGAGTAGTGTGGAATCAAAATCACCTCAAGTAGACTTAAGGGGTCTATAAAATTTATATAACAGAGGTGGTCTTCCAATATCCAGAACCAAAGCAAATATATTACACATGAGAACATTTTCAAGTGGCCTGTTCAGAGAGCAGGCTGCCGAGCAGGGGGGATCTGCCACCAAGGTTTCCCTGTACAAAGATTAAACACGCAAAAAATTATATAACAAAGAGAAGAGAATAGCAGAGCATTTTAAAACAGGGCACAGCTAAGATGGGAGATACAGATCATATCAGATATGCAAACAACACTTATTTCTTCACTGTAATTTCAGTGACTGTGCTCAGTTAGACTGCTGGAAATGGTAAACAGAGAACAGTGCCGATAATTAGTGCCTTAATTAGAAAGAAGCTTCAAACAAGTAGTCTCAGCCACATTGATGATTTTAGCAAAATTAGGCTAAATTCTGTTTAAATGTGGAAAACTACACAAGAATCTACCAACAATTGTGAAATCGATACGTCAGCTAGAAGGGGCTGCCTGACACTAAGAATTAGAAAAGCAAGGCTTTTTCTCAGAGTATGGAGCTCACGTATGTAAGGTAGGAAAAATGACAAGGAATTCATAGAAGGAAGGTACTGCCAACTACATCAAATAGGGGTCAGGTACCCTCAAGGCATTAATAGTTCCCAAATAGTACTACTATTTAACATATCACTGGGAGTTGTGGATATGCCCATTAATCCACTGGAAGGACATTATCTCAAGTATTACCATCCACAATCTGAAGAGCAACTGTAAGACTGCAAAGAAACGAGAAAAGTATACTTTCATTAATTACCGTGCCCTCTCCCCAAGACAACGCTAAAATCATTGAATTAATAAAATGTACCCAGTCTGGTAAGAACATTCTATAATATGTTATATGCAAGCTGGCTTTAGCTCATTTTGTTAGTAGGATTAATTTTTAGAAATTTAAGACTTTCGCATTAATCCCAGATAATAGTGCAGTTTGGTAAACTAATCAGATTACAGTGAATGTCAGTGCCATTTGATTTTAAATAATGTGAAGCATATTACTGGAACTATCACCCTCTCGTTTTATGAAAGGATGATCTGGAAGAATGTCAGGCAGGGTTCACAGAGTCTCAACAGCTGCGGAGCTCTGCTTCAAGTCCTTTTTAAAATTATGGCTTTGTTTATTCTGCTTTATCTCTGACTGACATTTTCTGACAGCAAGTTAGGACAATAATTTTAAAAAGACATGGACTTTGTCACAACAATGGATGTTCAAATACTGTGTAAGAAACTGGTATACAAACTTACCTTCTACATATACACCACTAAATTACCACCTCCTACAGCCAGATATCTGATGTGCATTTACAATTAAAAATTGACTGCTCTAACTAGTCCTTCCCACTCATTTGATTCACGAGCTTCATTTTGCATCTCCCTCGTTCCCCTTACCTTTACTCCAATTGGTTCCAGCAGGGCTCAAGCCTATTTTATTTCTGGTTAATCAGATTAGGTAAAAAGCTGGGATTGTGATGTCAGTGCGTTAATAGAAGGAAGTAATGCTTCCTGCAGGAAAGATGGCAAATTTGACCTTTTAGAAGCAGGTCTTGATCTGCCTGCAAGATGAAAACAGAGCAAGCCAAACCGCAGTAAGAACGTCAACTCATTCCACGAGAGCAGCGTTCAAAGTGAGGTTATGGCTCATGGACTGCAGGTGAGAAAAAATAATACCCTCATGTTTGCTCTTTTGCTTGAAGGGAGCTTTGGGTGGGGGGAAGGAGGTCAGCTTCAGCAAAAATAGTAGAACATTAGAAATAGTAACTCATGAAAGGCCTCAGTTCTTACAGGAGAAAAACTGGATTTCAGAACAGAAGTATCTTAATAGACTCACTTTTTTACAAACTTGTGACATTATTTGTTTGACTTTAATATACCTGTATTCATATTCTTTCATTCTGTGCTGATGAAACAATACTTACTTATAAAATCTCTTTACTGTACAAAATTGCTGTAGTTCATTTTGTTGGGTTTTTCCCCCTTAAACTCAGAAACCTACAGTAATTGAACAACAGATGACACTGAAACTAAATTAAACAACTAATTTCTCAAGTTATAAACTCATGATTTAAAAATTTAATTACTTTGTATGATAGTTTAGCCGACTGCTTTATTATTATGGGCTGCTGCTGTATTATTTAGCATGTGCCACCATACAAATGGTTTTATGAGCCTATTGGGTGTATGCAGCAGGTTGCTATGGTGATGTGGTGCTCAAACTGATGCAATCCTTAAGGTTCTGTTCTTGAACCTTCCATCAGACCTTAAAAAAGCCTTCACACACAGCAGCAAACAAAGTATTAATGTAACAGATACTGTTTGCACAAAATACCCTCAAGAAGCGCAGTTGTTAACCAAATAAAAGGTACGAAGATGCACTGCTGGAGGAGCTCTAAACAGTGATGACTGTGCACACCTGTAAGCCTTAAGATTAGCTTTATTCCATGGGTACATTAACATGGACAAAGCCCCTCCCTCACTTGAGCTGAGCCAGTTGTGATGCCTCTCATCAAGTGCAGCAGAAGGCTGAACTTACTGTCAAGGAGGCTGATCTTTAACTTGCTGTGCAGATGAAAGCCCAATTTATAAATGCAAAAGCAAATGGTAAAGCTGAAGTCCATTAAACACTGCAGTCAGTATCATGATTGGGCAAAAGAAACTGTTCCAATCACAGGGAGCATTGTCATTGCATTTTAGCTGCAGTTATGCAGAATGCAAGAGAGATGGGGATATTGGGAAAAAAATAGAACAAACCAAAATCCAACAATAAAACAAACAGAACTTTTTAAACTGTTCATCATGTCAGTGACTACCCTTAAAGGTGCTTTTTTGAAACTCCAAATGAAAATCATGCTTCGGTGTTCCTGTCATCTCAAATAAACACTGTTATTGTACCGATGCTTCTAATGAATTCCTATTGTCATTGACTCTTGTTGACAGAACCCCATACCCTGCCTGTGTATTCACCACTGGCAACCTCACACAGGCAGAAATTCCCCCTTTTCAAGCTGTCCAGCTGGGCTAATCCAACACTCAAACAATGAGCAGCTCTGCACTGCACTGAAGCTGCTGTGCATGCCATTGTCTAGGCTGACCCACGGTCATACCAGTGTCACTGCCAGAGCCTCTCCCAAGATCAATAAGGCACGAATAAACCTAATTTAAAAACAGTCCTTCACCTAAGCTTTTACTTTGCTGACTTTAGCCACGAAGAAAATAGTGGCTAAACCAGGCAAAATAGTACTGCTGCCACTCAACCAGGGCTCAGCTGTGAGGTTATTCTGTGTGTGTATCTTGGACCATTAGGGCCTATCAATTCTGAGTATTTGCAGAATACAGTTAGTCCAGCCAGGGTGAGATTCTTTATGCATTGCCTTGTAATACAATAATCTGTTCTCTGAAATCTTTAACACCTGTCTCAAGCTTTATCTTTAAACGCAGTAAGCTATTCATGGCCAACTTAAAATAAATGGCAGTAATTGCTTATCTCATTTTTGGCTGCTGTGAGTTTTGCAAGTAATAACCTCCTACTGTTCCCTACAGTTCATTTTTCTTTTCTTCCTAAGTACTCATCTCTGCTATGCCAAAAAAAGGAGAATTAAAAACAATTCATCTTTCTAAAGAGTTTGCAGGTGTTAACTTGTTATCAATACTTTATGCTATCACTGCCTGGTCCACAGCTCTGTGCTATTAGCAAAGCATTGTACTGAGTTCTGTGGAATGTGATTGGTGTGTACATAACCTATTTTGCACTAGTGAAACTTTGAGCCAGCTTTGAATGTTTCTTTCAGTCAGTTCTGTATTTTTAACAATAGCAGGGCAATATTAGATGTGACAAAATCTCACTAATTTGATTTTTTCTGGACTTATTTCTCAAACGTATTAGCCCTCATTTTCACAATTCCTTCTACCTCATTATATATTTTTTTCTTGCCTGCTTCTGTACCACCACATTATAAATGAACAAAGCATCCACTAAGGTCTTGAATCCAAAGACAGATCTGTTTGGGGCCAGAAAAGAAGCCCAAAATGGAGAATGTGTAGCCTCTAGGAGGACACCTCTGGGTGCAACAGCCTGGTGGAATGAGTATGTTGAATAAAGAACTGTAATTCTAAATCTTGGTGTCAAAAGGATTAAAGCCCTAATGGGTGGGTAGCAGCCATGGCCTGTCCCCAGCCATGCTGAGGATCTCTGCTCACAGGGCAAACAGCACAAACAGGTCCCTGCTTCCCACCTATGGGCTCCCTCTGCAGCTTCTCCTCTTCCCACTGCCATCTCAAACCTTCTCCTTTGGGGTGAGTCATCTCCCCTGTCCTCTGGTGGTTGGTATGTCAAACGTTCAGCTGTGAATTCACTCTTAGGAGGCAGAATTTTCTCTTTTACACAATGGAAAATGATAGTCGAGGTAGTGCATCACCCCAAAGTAACCTGCTGCCCTATAATACCAATCTACTTGCCTTAAATTTTAATTTTTGCTTGTCTACCACACGATCAAGCTACTGTGCTCTGCAGAAGGGGAAATGGAATACAAGGGGGGGTTGCTATTGTTTTGGCTGGGGTTTTTTAATGGGTTGATGATGGCCGAGAATTTCTCCTACAATGACTGGGGCAAAGTAGTTGTCTATCCAGTCACAACTCAGACAAGCACACTAGCTCCTAAGTTATCAAACTGTGAATTGTTCTATCAGAAAGATCAAAAACTCTCTGAAATTTTGACACATTATTGGGTGGGGGGAATTCTTTCTTTACGTTATCAGACTGGAAAGCTTTTTCCTATCTGACTCTGTTGCTACTCAGAGCTATTTACCTTTCACTTGCAGATAAGAGACGAACAAAGTGGCTACAACAAAAATCTATTTTGCATTCCTAAGCATTATGAAGAAGATTTAGAAAGAGTCTTCATTCCTCATGGACTCATTCTGGACAGGTATGAGAGGAAAGAGCAAAGTGAAGTCAATGATAATTTCCCTGTGCAGCCCATGAGAAACATGGAAACTCTGCAGCTCTAACACTTCTGTTCTAGAGTTTAATACAGGAGAGGGTTATGGAAAAGATTCCTCTACAACACCAGTTAAATTTCCATAGTACCTCAAATATCTCCAAACCCATCTATCCTGTAATGTTTAGATTTATGGATGAAACCATCAATATATCAAGTGGATTAGGCATCATCTTGTGCACTGCAAGTACATAACTTTCCTATTTCTTCCTGTGGTCACAACTTGCTAGTTATAAAAACCTAACAGCAAGATCAGAATTTTAACTTGGACACTGCTTAATACATGGACAAACAAGTGTGATATACAAAACACTTTACAGAGTGTGTTTTCTTTTTTTTTATCTCCCAGGACAGAACGCTTGGCTAGAGATATCATGCAAGACATGGGAAGTCATCACATTGTTGCACTCTGTGTCCTTAAAGGAGGCTATAAATTCTTTGCTGATTTGCTGGACCATATAAAAGCACTAAATCAAAATGGTGACAAATCTGTGCCTGTTACTGTGGATTTTGTTAGAATAAAAAGCTACTGTGTAAGCAATTTTCTTTTCTTTGGAAAATTGACTCTCTGCATAGATTGACATTCTAAATGCTGGTAGTTTACATGAAAACTCCACAAAAATTGAGTTTATGCACATATTCTGTTCAAAGCAATTCAACTGATTACACACTGAAAAGGAACTGATTTACTGAACTGCCCCAATGAACAGATGGATGTTATACATTCACTTCAACAAACATACAGCAAAATGAAGCAACATGACAAAGCCAGGGCAGGGATCCAACATCCTCCTCTTGCAAAAAGCAAGAGCAGCACACCATTCATACATACATACAGGATAACACTGTTTAGCATGTTTTATGTGACTTCCCTCTCTTCTTTCTCTTTCTAGAATGATTCACCTACAGGAAAAATCAGTTTTGTTGGCGAGGAACTGTCTACACTAAATGGGAAGGTACGAACTAGCATCTTTACCTTTTAAAGGGAAAGAACTGTTCTTGTTTATCTTTCAGGAAGTGCATCTTTATTAAGATTTTGGTACTACATACTTACAGCCACTTGACACTGATTTAAAATGCTGGACTTTGAAACAGTGAGTAATTCCCACTGACCTCAGTAGATCCACAATTTATCCCACAGCCCCTAGAAATGAACAATACCAAACTGACTCATCAGGATGGCTCTAGAATACTAGTGCTATACACAGAATAATAGATACAACTTGACTCACCGTGTTTTAAGTTTCCATAAATACTTACAGAAAGACTCTTCAGAAAGTACTAAAGTAATGTCAGTAGTTAAGCAACAAGCTCCTTTGAAAATCAATTGCAACTTCCTAATAACTAAAGTTTGTAGTGTGCTTTTCCTGGACGTATAATTTACTGAATGTTGCCATGTAAATATTTTCTTTTCTCTCTTTTCTCTCCCTACGTGATCTCTCCCAGAACGTGTTAGTAGTAGAGGTAAGTAAAGGTTGGAGGGGGTGGGGAATAACATGGATGTTTTTCTCCCCTTTCTGCAACTTAGTACATATTGCATATAAAACAATGTCACTGGGCTGCCAGGGGTTTATGCTCTAAATTAATCCACTGACAGTCTGGTTTTCCTTTCAGATTCAAAGGACAGTTTATTTCTTTAATCTCA